>NC_056740.1:359563924-359653924 GCF_019279795.1 Protopterus annectens
AACACTGATATAAATATACAGAGCTGATATAAGTATATATTGTTTTGCTCTATTTCAGTGATATTTAACAATCCTATGCTACACTTAGGTTGTAATTTTTAACAATATTCTGGAATAGCTGTGTTTTGTGGACATCTCAGGGTTATGTTCCAAGATGTTCATCGTGTTTCACTGTTGCATTCATCACTGTAGGGTTCTCCCCTGCCGGCAGGCAGTCCTCGGTCGGCCAGAATCCCAAAGTCTGGGTCCAGCGTCGGCTGCTCAGCCATGCTCCCTGACGTCAGTGCGCCAGGAGTACAAAGCTGGCAGCCGACGCCATGTTCTCCAGTCTTTCTTGCTGTGTGGTGAAAGCAGTTCGCAAGTGCCGGTCGGCTGACTCCTGACAATTTTTCATACTTCATTCCGAAGACTTACTTCTTCTACTCAAAGCTAAGTACCCCGTTGGGGAAACTTTTTTCTTGCTCCAGTCCGATGTCAGAAAAAGTTAATAATTGCATTTCTTGTGGGAAGCAAATACCTCATAAGGATTTCCATTCTTACTGTATTCCTTGTTTAGGCCCTGACCACGACGTAGCTAGTTGTCGGTTTTGTTCTAGATTTAACCAACGTACGATTAAACATAGGTACTATTTTGCATTTCATTATTTCGGTAGGCGATTTAATTACAAAATGTCGTCGGACACGCTTCCGACTACCGGAGTTCACAAATGAAGCAAGGATAAAGACAGGCCTCCGAGGTCCAAAACAGACGACGTTTTACAAGCAGAGCCAGCTTCAGGTTCGGCCGTCGTCAGTGAGGCGCTTTCGCAGCTCCTGTCGTTGGCCATTTCAGAACCGATTGCCGAAACGGACTCCCACGAGGAGCCAACTAGGCCTTGGAGTACTTCAGCTGCAGGACCTTCGGACAATGCTCCCTCGGATGGGTCTGGAGCCGCTGTGCAGGTACCGGCTTCCGAGGGGTATTTTAGGCCTACACAGCTTCTGATAAAGGCAAAGCCAAAGACAAAAGCAAAGACTCCTTCCAAATCTAAGACTTCAGCCCAGGCCTCTTCTGATCTGGGATCCAAATCCCAAAAACAGTTACTTAAGATGGCGGAGGACTTACTTACCTTGATTAGGGGTTCGCATCCCCCTCCATATAAAAGGCCAAGGCAGGAATTGGATTATGATTCCTCTGATCAGGCATCTATTTCTTCAGTGTCTTCCTCTGACCAGGATTATTCTTTCCCTCCTTATGAGGATTCTGATGCTGAGGATTCCTTTCCTTCAGCTTCTCCCCCTGAGGATTTTTTATTTGGTGAAACTTTACATGAAATGAGGGAACATTTTCACTGGGAAGGGCAGGAGTACTCAGAATCTAAGAGAAGACTTAGGGATTTTCTTCTTCTTCCCCAACATAGACCCCTGGCTATCCCTCCTATTTTGGATATTGTGGATGATGCCTTCTCTGAGGCTAACATAACTCCTGACTCTTTTCCTCCAGCTCCTGCTAAGCCAAACAGATATTACAGGGTCCTTGATTCTCACCAGTTCCTGTTCAAGAATCCTACTGCTGATCCTGAAACCATTTCTCAGGGCCCTAAGGGGGTTAAGGCCGCTTCTGCTAAAAACCCCATTCCGACAGATAAGGATTCCAGAGCTTTAGAGAGATGGGGCAAAAAAGTGTACACTTCTGCATCTTTATCTATTAGGGCTTTAAACTGTCAATTTCATATGCTAAAATACCAGCAATTTCTACTGTCTGTTATGAAACAGAAGCTAGCTTCCATTTCCGCATGTGTAGATAATAAGGAATTACATGATTTGATGCATGCCACTGAACAAGTAGGGAAACATGGTTTACACTGTGGTTTTGATGCCTTGGAGGCTTCTTGTAGGGCTGCTGCCTCTGGCACAGTCATTAGAAGGCATGCTTGGTTAAAGGAACAAAGCTTGCCTGATCAAGTGAAAGCAAATTTACTGGATGCACCTGTTCAGCATAATGTTTTGTTTGGATCTAAGGCTGAAGAGGTGATAAAGAAGTTGGAGGATAAAGCTAAATCCATGCAAACGGTTAAGGATTTCTTACAAGTACAGCCCCCCAGATTTAGTAGGAATTGGCCAACTAAAAATTGGTCCTTTCCCTATTCAGACGGGCCTCAGAGGGGTAGATATAGACGCTCCAGAGGAAGGCCCCAAACGTAGACCTCCTACAGACCAAGACAGTGGACTGCTTCCACCCCTAGAGGTGGAGAGGACAGGCCTCAAACTCATAGAAAACAGGCTCAATGACTCCCCCTACTGGGCTGCAGGAACTTCTTTCCTAGAAGCCCCTCTCAGAGGAAAACTCTCTCTTTTTCACCAAAATTGGACTTACATGACCCAAGACAAGTGGGTTCTGGATGTGGTTTCAAGAGGTTACAAATTCCACTTTCATACCCTACCAACACCAAACGGATGGCCGGACCTACCAAAACATCAATGGTCAGAGGCCTTAAACCAGGTGGAAGCCATCATGGCTATGAGGGCCATAGAACTGGTTCCAGTTTCAGAAATGGGGCAAGGTTTTTACTCAAGGTTTTTTCTAGCCCCCAGAAAGCAAAATTCATGGAGACCTATCCTGGATCTGTCAGTCTTGAACACTTTCCTGGTGATACCAAAATTCAGGATGCTTACTTTGCAGCAGCTTCTGCCAGTGTTGAGCAAAAATGCATGGATGGTGACACTGGATTTAAAGGAGGCTTTCTTACACATTCCTATCAGACAGGAATGTAGAAAATACCTCAGGTTCAAGGCCGGCTCGAGGCATTACCAATTCTCTGCACTGCCCTTTGGATTGTCTACTGCGCCCAGGGTCTTCACCAAATGCCTGGCACCAGTAGTAGCTTATTGCAGACTCAAGGGAATTCAAATTTACCCTTATCTGGACGACTGTCTTATTCAAGCAGACAGCAAGGATGTCTTACTCCAGCATCTAGAATTTGTTCAGAACCTTCTCAAGTTCCTGGGATTCACTGTGAACATAAAAAAGTCAAATTTGACACCCTCACAACAGATAACCTTTCTGGGTGCTTTTCTAAACACAACAACCCAGATGGCATTTCTGACACCCGAAAAACAATTACAGCTGGCTTCAACTTTCAAAATCTTGGCGTCACTAACTCAGCTATCTGCAAGGAAATTCCTGCAGGCTCTGGGTTACATGGCCTCCTGCATCCTTCTCATACCTTATGCAAGACTACATATGAGGAAAATACAGTGGTACCTAAAAAGTGTATGGTCCCAGCATTGCCACAGTCTAGACACACAGATCACCGTCCTGCCTTGTCTACAAAAGGAATTCCTTTGGTGGACCAAGGCATGTATTCACAACAAAGGGAAAGCCTTCAGTCTGCCTCCAGCCAGCCAGATACTAACCACGGACACCTCAGATTACGCATGGGGAGCCCATTTGCAGGGAAAATGTCTGCAAGGCTTTTGGACAAAGGATCAGAAGCACCTGCATATCAACTTAAAGGAAATGTTAGCTGTTCAGAACGCTCTCTTGGCCTTCAGGGATCTTCTACAACCAGGACAACTACTGATACGGACAGACAACACCACAGTTATGTGGTACATAAACAAGCAAGGGGGTTCACATTCCTACCCCCTTTGCAGACTAGCCATGACTCTACAGAACACAGCTCAAGCATGCAAAGTGGACCTACAAGCTCAGTTCCTACCAGGGAAACAAAACATTCTGGCAGACAGTCTGAGCAGGAACCTGTCAGACCCACACGAATGAATCATCAAGATGATTACAACAGTCTGGGGCTGCCCACACATAGATCTTTTTGCATCCCCCCTCAACCATCAACTACGGATTTTTTGCACAGGGACATTCCACGAGCTAGCATGGAAAATGGATGCACTATCATTCAGTTGGAGAAACCTCTCGGGATATGCCTTCCCACCTGTACCTCTTCTACCACGGTTGTTATTAAAGATCAAGCAGGACAAGCCCAAGATGATAATTTTACTGGCCCCAAATTGGCCTCGACAGTTTTGGTACCCAACACTGATGAATCTTTCACAGGAGGCCCCTTGGGTTTTACCTCAGACTCCCAATCTTTTGTCCCAACACCAGGGTCAGGTTCTGCACTCTCATGTCAAAACTCTCAGCCTGGCAGCCTGGCTAATTCAGGGTCTATGATTAATCCTCTCCTACCCAAGCAGGTTATGGATGTCATTTTAGAAGCCAGATGCCCTAGCACTAGAAAATCTTATGCAGGAAAATGGAAAAGATTTTGCACCTGGATGCATGATCAGGATTCGGATCCTCTTACTCCTAATATTCCTCTGATTTTACTATACCTGACAGACCTATTACATAAGGGTCTCTCCTTCTCTTCCATAAAGATACATGCCTCTGCTATCTCTGCTCATTATAATACAGACCTTCCAATCTTTTCCCACCAACTCATGAGACAGTTTCTCAGAGGAGCTAAGAATTTAAGGCCCCCTAGATCACCACCCATTCCTGCCTGGGATCTCAACTACGTTTTGGAAAAACTCACTCTACCTACTTTTGAGCCTGCTGCCACATCTGACATCAAGTTTCTATCATGGAAGACAGCCATCCTGTTAGCTTTGACCTCAGCCAGGAGAGTTTCGGAGTTGCAAGCACTCATGGCTTTGGAACCTTATATTATTTTTCACCAAGACAGGGTGTCTTTAAGGACTAACCCTACTTTCATGCCTAAGGTGGTTTCCAAAGTGGCTTTAAATCAAACTATTCACCTGCCAACCTTTTTCTCCAATCCTCAAAATAGGGGTGAAAGGATCTTGCATTCCTTGGATGTACACAGACAACTTCGTTTTTACCTGGATAGAACCAAGAACATCAGGAAAACAGAGCAATTGTTTGTTTCTTATGCTTCAAGTTCCCAAGGCAAAGCCATTTCAAAACAGACCATTTCTAAATGGATCGCTCATGGAATCAGATTTTGTTACTCTCACTATGGAAAGCAAATCCCAGGAAGTATTAGGACATACTCTACCAGGGCTACTGCTACTTCAGCTGCCTTCCTCAGGGGAGTACCTACCAAAGACATTTTGGAAGCTGCAACTTGGAGTTCAGTGCATACTTTTTCTAAGCACTACAGTCTACCTCTCTACTCTAAGTCTAGGGCAGGCTTTGCTTCTGCAGTCTTGCAGGACCTTCTAGCCGCCCCCTCTACTTTATGACCACCTCCCTTTTCTTCTGCTTTGGGATTCAACCCTACAGTGATGACTGCAACAGTGAAACACGATGAACATAGTACAGTTGTGTACACTTACCATAAATGTAGATGTTCGAGTGTCTTCACGGTTGCAGTCTGGGTTACCCTTCCTCCTGTCCCCTCTTGCTTTTTCTTTTGTGTGGTTCCCTACTTCACCCTTCTTCTGAGGTGTATTTGCAAAGGGTATGGGGTTATACTCATTTTTGGACACCTGACATCTGGGGCAAGAAAAACTGGAGAACATGGCGTCGGCTGCTAGCTTTGTACTCCTGGCACACTGACGTCAGGGAGCATGGCTGAGCAGCTGATGCCGGACCCAGACTTTGGGATTCTGGCCGACCGAGGACTGCCTGCTGGCAGGGGAGAACCCTACAGTGATGACTGCAACAGTGAAGACACTCGAACATCTACATTTATGGTAAGTGTACACAACTGTACTGTTTATTTACTTGTGTTTACATGTGTTCTGATTCAGTCTCCTTTTATCTATTTTTTTCTCCCAGCCACCCACTGAGTTGTTGTTGTGTTCTTGGCTTTTTAGATGCCTGTCTCTACTATAGATTTGATATTGGACACTGCTCCCAGTCCCATCGCATCACCTCATTCTATTGTGTACAGTGAGATCATTTGGGAACGCCAACCCCCCCCTCCCCCCCCCAGTCTCTTAACCTTGAATTATCTTCTGTTTTCTCCCTTCCTACTTTACTGCTTGTTGTTAAAGTGTTCAGTTGCATTTATACTGCTGCATTTATTACTGTTTGTTTAGTAGCCTGATTAAATTGTAATTGTTACTCTAAGTGTCTTAGTTTTGGTTAAAGGACTTGGGCTTCAGGCCAGTTATTTTACCTTAAGAAGGTTTGTAGTCTGCACTCTTGTAGGAGGAGAGAATAGCCTCTGTCCTTCTTGGCTGGGAATTGCTAGGTGACAGCCTGTTGTGCTTGTTGTTCTAAGTGTCTTTTTTCTGTTTTAAGTATTTGGCTTCCAAACCAGTTATTTTACATTAGGAAGATTTGTGGTCTAGCCTACACCTTTCTAAGCTAGGAATTGGTGATTGAAGTCCCATTATGTCTGTTATTCTGTAAGTGTCCTAGTTCTGGTTTTAGCAATTGAATTCCAGACCAGTTACTTTACATTGGGATGGTTGTGGTATGGACTCTTGAAGAGGGAGAGTGTGGCCTATACCCTTTTCAGCTGGGAATTGCTGGTGAAGGCTTATTGTGCCTGTTATTCTAAGTGCCTTTATTCTGGTGTAAGCACTTGGGTTCCAAACCAGTTACTTTACATTAGGAGAATTTGTGATCTAAACTCTTGTGGCAGGAGAAAATAGTCTACTCCTTTCTGTCTGGAAATTCCTGTTGAAGGTATATCGTATCTGCTATTCTGAACTGTCTTAGTTCTGGCTTAAGCACTTGTGCTCCAAAACCAATTGTTTTACATTAGGAAGGTTTGTGGTCTAGACTGTTGCGGTAGGAGAATGTGGCCTGCACCTTTCTATGCTGGGAATTGCTGGTGAATTGCTACATTACTTAAACTTTTTTCTATTGTCGTGAATGTGAGTTTATGCACTTTGATTTTGTATTTCTTCTGCATTTTATAGCAGAGGCTAGATTCAAACTCTCTCATTATAGACTGTTTGGTATCACTTGAGCACTAAAACCCACTCTTCACTGAGATACTGAGATGTCCGAGACATCCTTTGTTTCCAACTAACTACAGGTTCCTGCTTTTGCTCTGATATTGCACTTTTTAACTTGCATTTGCATTCCACTGTATGAATTGTCTGAACTATTTGTGTCACATTTTACTGTACACTGAACTAGCTCAGCTGTAGCACTGCCCAGTTCTGAGTTTGCTGTTTCTGGTTCTGTTTTGTAACATCTGATCATCAACTTCAAGCTACCTTTGTTGGTGAGTGCTCTTCGGCACCCTTGTGTGAGGAGATTGTTGTCTGGGTCCCATGTAACCGAGGGTGATTGGACTACAGCGTTCTTATTGGCTAGATTGAGTTAAAATTATATTTTCTTGTTTAACTTAAGCCCTGCGTTTGCACTTGTTTGTGTGTAGCTCCTCATTGTGCATAGTCGCATAGTGGTGGTTACCGTTGGTGGTTATACATGCAAGTATTTTGTTCGTTAAATTTTCTCTTAGCGCTTTGCTTGTGGTCCTCCAGATGTTTCTCATGGCCCTGCTGTACTGTCAGGTGGAACACTAAATCTAGCCTCAGAGGTACCAACACGCAACTCTCACCCACTAGCCACTCCTAAGTGTGACTTCTTTTCCTGATCATATACATTTACCTATCACTATGGATTGACAGTTTCCCACAGTTTCTCCAGCTAGCTTGGTAGACATGGGCATCCTGAAGCAATGTAGCAACTGCCTGATGTTCACTGACAACCCTCTACTCCTAGGCCACAGAGATGCAACTATATTAATAACCTTGAATCCATGCTCTCTCACACACCAGTCACTACATATGACAGTGAGCGGGTTGCCAGCATGCACACCTCACCTCCTACTCCACCCAAACCCACATCACACATAACTGCATATGAGGACGTCCTCACCAGAAACATACCTAAACACCAAAGACCTCACAAACACAAACATGCTGCACATAATACTTCCTCTGCAGAACACATTACACATAATAGCTCACGCACCAGTCAAACCCTTAAGGTAAAACACAAAATCAAACATGTAGGTCATAGGTGATTCCATTGTGTGAGACACTGATGTCCCTCTCACCAGGCTGGATAAGGAAAAGGTCACAGTCAGCTGTCTGTCAGGTGCCAGGATATGCCAAATCACACATGCTCTCAAGAACAGGTACTTTATGACTCTTATCATTGTCCATGTTGGTGTGAACGACTTGAAATGTTCCTCTCTGGGCTATATGAAGAGAGAAATAACTGAGCTCTTGGACTGTGTGTCTCAGGCAGGTATGTCCCTAGCCTTAAGCAGCATTTTACATTCACCTAGGGTGATGCCACAATACAAGCAGAACATGATTGACTTCAATAATTGACTTAGCTTCTGGTGTCATTCTAAGGGGATCCACCATCTGTCAGCCTGGGATGACATGATTGACACACCTCATTGCTTTGCCCATCCACTGAGTGGGTAAATTACTCGTGCTCAAATGACTTGCCCAAAGGTTCCTCGAATTTGTTAACTCCAATGCCTTGTACCAGCTGGCTGACACCCCCACAGGGGGTGCCAACATCCTGGATCTGGTGTTTACCAATATGGGAGACCACTGTAGCACCCCTACTGTGAGGTCCTCCCTGGTGAGATCTGACTACAAATCGGTCTCATTTGAAGTAACTATCACACCTACATCCCCCCACAGCAGCAACTAAACTAAAAAAACTTCTTCAAAGCAGATTATAACCTTTTATGGTATGGTATAATTAGCTTCACTGCACCTCTTCCCTCAAATGGAACTGACAACTATGCCGAGCTCGGAACCAGTGCTTTATACAAACATCTGTATAACGGCATTGACTCGGCTGTACCTGATAAGACCAAAACAAGCTCCTCAAGGAACAGCAAACCTTCCTGGTGGACAACTGCCATTAACAGGCTTTACAATAAGAGGAAGAAATTGCTGTCTAAGATTAAGATGGGAGTGAGCCCTCCTATACTGGAAACCCTCCCTCAGGTTAAACAAGCAAATAAGATTTCTTGTGAAGTTCTCAAAAGTAAACTATGAGTCAACAAAGAGCAACTACAAGGCATTCTATTGCTACAAACTTAAACAAAAAACGAAAGGCCCAGATTTGTGCAGAACTGGTAGTTAATGATGCCACATATACTGAGCCTGTGGACATAGCTAACCTGTTGGCTAACAGGTTCTTTGAAAACTTCACCTGTCCCTGCCACATGTATCCCATGGCATCCATACCACCTGTCCCCTACCTTGTATCTCTAAAGAGCAGGTTGTAACTGCCCTCTCTAAGGCCAAAACACAGCATCTATGGGACCTGATTACATCCCAGGCTGCGTCCTACATGGGTTCCAACATTAATTAGCTACACCGCTGGGTACTTTTTCAGTCATAGTCTAAGCACTGACTTCATACCAGCGGAATGGAAAACAGTCATCATTATTCCCTTGCACAAAGGTGGTGATTTCACTGACCCCGGGAACTGTAGACCTATTAGCCTGACTAGCCTTATCGGCAAGGCCATGGAGGAGATCATCATGGACCTTATCAACAGAGATATAGGTAATCTGCAGACACTTGACCCTACACAGTTTGGATTTTTCAAACTGACATCGTGCCTGTTAAACCTGGTGGACTTCTTCAAGAGAGTCACCAAGTCCCTGGGCAAGGGAAAATCTGTGCATGTAGCCTACCTGGACTTAGCCAAAGCGTTTGACACTATCCCCCACTCAGGCATCATTGACAGACTCACCCAATTAGGCATCAGCCCCTTATACCGTTAGATGGGTTGCTAACTGACTTACTGGTAGAACTCATATAGTCAAAATAGGACAATCCACCTCCAACAGTAGACCTGTAGCCAGTGGTGTTACACAGGGATCAGTCCTAGGATTTCTGCTGTTTGGAACCTTTTTCTCCAAAGCATAAGCAAAAACTATTTTCTGTGACTGACGAAGTTTGCTGATGACTGCAAACTGGGAGCAGTCATAGCGTCTCCAAATGATGTCAGCATCTTACAAGAGGGTCTTAAACAGACAAATGACTGGTGCCAAAGTCATGGCCTTAAACTGAATGCAAAAAAATGTGTTATCATTCCTTTCAGTAAAAGCAATGTTCTTACTAACTACCACATTAATATCAATACCTTAAGTATGCACTCAGTGGTGAGAAACCTGGGCACACATGTTGACAGCAACTTTACCTTTGACCACCATGTCTCTACAGTGGTAAGAATGGCATATTTCTCATCTGATAAGTAAGGGCATTGCCTCCAGAAAAAAAGAAGTTATAACCTCCCTGTACTCTTCCCTCATCAGGCCAATAATTGAGTACAATGCCTCTTTTGGTATGTACATTTCTAAAGCACCTCTAACAGTTGGAGAAACCACAAAGATTCTTCACAAGGAAAACTCAAGGTCTTCAGCATCTGTCCAATGAGGATCATCCAAAATCACTGTCACTTTATTCTGTGTCATACAGACTACTCAGAGGTGATCTCTGTCTTATATACAAGGTAATCTCTGACCCTGCGCTATTGGAAATGCTGCATATCCATAAGGCAGAGGGTGCACAGGTTACTCACTCTAAAGAAAAACTAAGAAGCACCATGAAAACTATTACAAAAAAAATTAAAAAAAAGGTGAAGGAACAAAGGAAATTAATATTTTTAATACACAATGAAATAATTTCAGTACAATGAGTAAGCGCTCTAAAGACCTTAACCTGATATGTGACATTAATAAAACCTGCTGGAGGGACAGATTTGTCTCCCAGAGGTTACCACACCTTTGGGAACAGACTCCCACTTCATGTCAAACAGAGCATCTCATTGGCCCTCTTCAAATGCAGTCTGGACGATTGCATGGGTGACTGTAAATTCACCCCGGAGGTTCCACCTGTATCTTGGACAGGGCTATTAGGTGCTGATCATGAAAATAAGAGTAAGCATACCTCTCAGCCAAACCAAATTCCTTGGTATTTACCAGTTTTGAGGGCAGAATAATGGAGTGTCATAAATTCTCAAGTGGCCCCTTCAATTCCCGATTTTCTTTTTTTTTTTTTTTTACAAATTGAGGATGTGGCTGACATTGTCACACAATGCCCATCAATGTGTAGAGGTGTTTGTGAGAACATCAGCTTTGTGACTGCCACCCTGTCAGAGAGAGGGAGACTCAGACTATGTTAATTGGAATAGCAGCACAGCAACAAGAGCGAACACAGTGTTTACAAGTTAGCTCAAGTTCTGCCAAATTCTGAGTCCAGTCCACCCAGCGCCCACCCGTGTCCACACTCCCAGGATGTGAAAGTTTACTTTCTCCTGGTAAGTAAAAAAGAATAAAAACATGCATACCATATCGTTGCTAAGGACACATGGTACTTTTCTTGGTAACCAGGGAGTGAAACTGGAAACCATATGGTGGTTTAATACTACTGCAGTTAGTGTGTACCTGAAAAAAAGAAGAGAACTTTAAGTGAAACTACTATGCTGTTTCCAGCTTTTGAAAGGTACTTGACTGTTTATAAAATGTGCAGAAACAAAACGGTAAACTGGCCAAGTTTCCAGTGAGACTCAATAAAGAAACAAACACTTTAAGTGCTGTCGTTTTATCCAGTGTAAAACTTCATCAGATCTAAAAAATGAAAGCGCTTATGTGTTTGCTTTTCAATTTGAATTTTATGTGGTTTACACCTATATTAAAGGATTTTTTATTGAGTGCCCTCCACCGGAGCCTTGGGCAGTTTATCATTTTGATTCTCTACAATGTTTTTTCTCAGTTTTGTGGTCTCTTTGAGCTGTTCATAAAATTCCAAGTTCTCACTATTTTCAGTGCCTGTTAGTTACGTAGATTTATGCATGTATTATATGAATTAACCTTCTCAAATACACTGTAACCCATCCCTTAAACCAGTGAAATGTATAGTGGCAAGACATCGGAAAAATTAAGTCCCAGTATCTGGAAATAGTCCCACACTTTCACATTTTCAACAGGTTATATCCTCGGAAGTGAAAAAAGAGAGCGGGACAGACGTTTTTGTCTTAAATGTAATTTAATTCACTTTTGATGTTCGGATGCCTAAATTCAGCTTGAATGGACTTTGCTAATGCCCAGCAGTTGTCTTATTTGTGTATTGTTATTCTAAGTATTTAAGAACTCTTGAAGAAAATCAAAGTATAGAATGTATTAATACCTTTAGTTGTTAACAAGTGTTAGTTGTAGTTATTGTACTATACTGCCTCAAAGAAATACACTTAACGTGCAATTTGTTAATTTTTTATGTGAGTGCAGTACTCTGTTGTCACATACTTTAGTGTCACTGTCTCACTACCGCTTGTGTGCAGCATGATTTCTTCAAAGATGAAATACGAGCCAGTCATGCTGCTTTTGAATGCAATACAAATAAATGCTCAAATACACATTAATTTGTACCCTGGGCAGTCCAGTGGTTAAAATGAAGTATGCTGATCTTTTAAACAGCCTGTAAACAGTGACAGGTAATATGATGAAGAAGACTGAGTGCCACATTAACATTTGGTTCTGCTAGAAAGAATGGTTTTGGGGCAAAACCTGCTGTCAGCTAACTTACTGACCAGTCCATCCTAGCCTTCTTGGATATTGCTGGGACCAAACAACTGCACGAGAATTTTTTGAAAATCGACCACATTTACCATGTCATTCATATGTATGCCTGTTGCCTAATAGAAACTGTCTGCAGCAATTGGGGATCTGCATTTTTGTTAATAAGTATGTAGATAAATGTGGGCAGCATGTGGTTTATGTAAATAGATCTCTTAAGATGATCTATGGAAAGGTTGTGTGCCACAGTACCCCCAAACATGTTGGTGGTTGTGAGGTTTGAGTCTGACAGTTGTTAGGCGCAGGGTTCTGTCAGTAAAATGAATATTACATTGCTAGACTTTTTATGTTCCTGTTATGCAAGTCCTGTCCGTGGCAGGGCTAGCCACCTGGTGGTGTAAACCTTGGTTTGAAATGATTGTCACTGTTGAAGTGACACCCCAACTCCATATGCAAATTGGGAAAAAGGGGTTTTGGATGGATGGATAAATACAAGTTCTGTGTGCACATTCAGATTTTTTGGGGGGGGTTCTAAACCTGTTATGTATGGAGTGGACCCCCTTGGAAAGAAGCATCTGATGACTTGGGTGTGGGTAAGGCTGTTGTGTTGGTGGTCATTTGGTGAATGTATATAAGCATTTTCTGCCATCTTTGTAGGGGTGCTTCCCATGCACTTCCTGTATAAACAAGTGTGATTCTGCTGGTTCTGTAACTACTGAGTGCAATGTCTGTCTTCCAAATGTTTGGGCAACAGTTTCTTGCAGTTTGCATGTCATACCTTGTAACCTTGCTGGTTTCAAAGATGGTGGAAAAGTGTACGCACCTCCTTCCATGTGTACCTGCCTAAAACAGTACAAACTCTGCACACCTCCTGATGGTTTAGAGAGATGGAAGGGAACATTGAAAGTGGCAGACAGCATAGCAAGCTGCGTGTAGTGCCATGTTTGAATCTTTCTCTCACTCTGTGCTATGCGGACCACTTAAGTACTTAGAAACATTTGTTTGTGAGAGACTGCCTTGTTTAATAATAAACCAAATAATCTGTTAACATCATACCACTCAGCTGTCCAGAATGTTGCAAAATGTTCAGTTTTTTTTCTCATATTTTTGGTGTGTTCTTCTTAGAATTTGCAGTTCTGTTGTAAATAATTGAGGATTGAAATCCCTAAATAATGACAACAATTTGACTTTCAGACTTTTGTGTTTTAATATTTTGTCTGTTCTTCAATTTGCCTTTGAATGTTGTTATCCCACAATTCCAGTGGAGTGGGTAGGGTTACTTAATTTTTTATGCAAATGTTATGTTAATCAGCATACAGATTTTTAGCCAGTTGTACCTTCTTTTCATGGGCCTTTATCCAGATATTTTATGTTTCCAGGTTGAGAGGTATGAGGGTAAAAACTTGGCTAAGCTTATAAGGGCCCTAGGGCCATTAGCCTAGTAACTTCCTATGGTGTATATCTATATATATATATATATATATATATATATATATATATATATATATACACACACACACATTTATGTATTTATCTGTATATATATATATATATATATATATATACATACACACACACACACACACACACACACACACACACACACACAGATGTGTGTGTGTGTGTGTATGTATATATATATATATATATATATATATATATATATATATATATATAGAGAGAGAGATATGTAGATATATAAATATATATAGATAGATTAGACATAGATATACACACACACACACACACACACACACACATATATATATATATATATATATGTAGATATGTAGATATATAGATATAAATACACGCACACAGACACACACACACATATATATATATATATATATATAGGTACAGCTATACATGTATAAAATTACAGGTCAAAACAGCAAATGCTTTTTAAAACCTGTAAAGAACAGTGGAAGTTTTTATGTGCAGACTTTTTGCCAGCAGCCTTTTGATTTTCCAGTTTGGTTCCAGGCTGGGGTTCCTCTTCAGTTGTCCGATCTCTGAGTTGGTATATGTAATTTGCAGGGAATGTCGCCCCCCTGAAAAAAGACTACATATATATATATATATATATATATATATATATATATTGCATTTGTTAACTGGGAAAGTCCACTGGGCCAGAAATGAGCCCATTTTCATTGGAGGCCCAGGGAGAAAAGCTCCACAGAGTTACATACGAAGAAAATATAATCACATAAACAGAAAGGGAAAAAAATCATACAGTACAATTACATTGCATGAAACTGGTTAATAGAAGCAACAGTTCAAAAAATACAGTCATTGACATATAGAAGTAATAAATAGCATATATTTCAGTGAAGATGTTAGTGAATGATATTTACAATGATGCATGGAGTGTATTCAAGTACACATGAAAGCGTAATATATCTGCAGGTGCCTAGCTGTGAGGAGATTAAATACAGAGTAATTATAGTGGGAGATAGAAGTCCAAAGGACTGGTGAAAGTGACAGGGAAGCATTAAGTGGACACTGAAGGAAGTGGTATAGTACTGGGAGGAGAAATCAGGAGTTGGGGTTGCATCACTTTAGATTCTATATAAAATGATTATTCTTTCTGTGTTCACTCTCGTGTGCTTGATGTTTGATGTGACACCCACACACTTACGTGTGTGTGTATGTGTGTCTAAAGGTGATGCCTCATCTTGACCTGATTCTCACCTTGGCTGGCAGTGCAGCTTCATACAGCTTGTGGTGGAATGAATGGGTTAAAAGTGGTGGGAGGAGTTTGGCAGTATGGGTGGGAGGGGCCAGTGAGAAAAAAATATTTATGATTGTTAAATCTCTAATAGGAATAGGTTACTGTGGTGAAAACTGTGATATACCTAAACAGAACAGTATAGAGTTGAAAAATTACAAAACTGAAAAAAAAAGAATGAATGAATAAATAAATAAATAAATAAATGTTATAAAAATAACCTCATTGGGCAGTTTGGCCGCAAGTCTTCACCTGAGTTCTATATTGGAGAAATTGTTTGATTTTCCAAATTAAATTGTTATATTAGTTGTATTTTTTTGTTTGTCTTTTTCTCACCATTGCCTACCAACCATTCCCTCACACTTGCCATGGAGTATTTGAATGAGCAGCCATCTGTGCATCTGTTAGCTTTCTGCTTACCCTAACTTCTGTTACCCCTGTGGTGGCGTAGATAAGCTAGATTCCAATAATGTCAATCTTTTGACCCCATCCGCACTTGTGTACATGTGCATCCCTTGCTTACACCTTGTGCACACTGTTTGGTGATTGCTCAATTTTGTTTTTCCTGTTGTTTTTTGTTTTCTAGCACACCCAGCCTCCACCAGATTTCAGGTTTGCAGAAGACCAACCTGCCTTGCCATCACCTAGGATGAGTCAGCCATTTCAGGGGTCCACTCACATTTTCTCCAGCCAGCTCCTAACACTCTCATTTTGCTAATCAGTGTTGGTTCATTAGGGGAATAGTAATAGCTTCATATTGGATACTTTACTCATAACTGTGCTAAGGCAGATGGTTTTGTACTGTGTGTGTAACTGTACAGTATTAGACCTTGATTTTACTAAGGAAAAGTAATAGTAGTTAGGGAATTTAGCTAGTTATGTTGTGGAAAGTGATGATTCGCTGGTATGCTTTACAACTGAACTAATAAAAAGACATTGCCCAGAGTTTAAAATGCAGATGTTGTACAAGTGTTTAAATTTCTTTTAGATTATTTTTAGACCTGGCTTAACATGAAGTAAATAATCCAGATACTAGACATAATAAAATGACTGTGTAAGAAGTATAGGCTGGTCAAATAAGAAATGTAACCAATGTGGTTTATTGTGTAGGTAAGCAAAATGTTGAGATAAAGGAATATAATTCCGTTCATACAAGATAATACAAACTAACAGTTAAAAAGAAATATTTAGAAAGTACTGAATGAAACCTTGAGTGTGGTTAGAATTGAGTTGGATGAATCTTAGGAAATGATTAACAAGAACATTTTAAAATGAAAATAAATTTGTCATAGTGGAAGGAAATGAGAGTAGTAAGTGAAGGAAAACTGAAGAGGTTACAGCCAAACATGGAGAATGGATTCTTAAATGTAAAATAATGCTCTCTATTAGAAGTGTCACACCTGTAACTGCATATTCTACAATGACAAAAAAATTAAATGCTTTTAGCAAAGACATCCTGTGAATCTCTAAAAATTTTCAGATGCAGTAGCAGTGGAGTTTTGTGTCGACATACCCAAAGTGTTGGGAGCACAACCATTACATCCCAGTACTAATAACTCCATAATCAGTGTGTAAACTATTGTAATAGAATATTCTGAAGTATTACAGTCTCAAATTTGGTATATGCTCCCCTTTTCGTAGCTTTTTGTTTTGCTGTTGCATTGTTCTGATTATAGTTACAGCTGTCAGAATTTCATCATCAACCTGCGAAACAAGACGGTTACTAAATTATTTCTTCTGCACAGTATTTATTCATAGGATCATGGGAAGTTACTAGGCTATTAACCCTGGGGCCCTTACAAGCCTAGCCAATAATTTAGCACATGTTCTGATAAGTCAGCACCTGATGTCCCTGTCTAGCAGGGACACAGGTGGAATCCAGGGGTGTATTTCCTGTTCCCATCCAGTTACCCAGGTTGCACTTAAAAAGGGTTAATGAAGTTCTCTGCTTGACATGGAGAGGGAGTCTATTCCACAGAAGGGGAGTCTCTGGGACACAAATCTGTCCCGCCAGCAAGTCCTATTGATGTCACAGACCAGATTGAGGTCACATGTGCGGGTTACTCAAGTGGAGCTTGACCTGCAGATATGCAGCAGTCCCATCAAGGCGGGGTCTGAGATTGGTTGTATGCCAGACACAGGTCACCTCTGAGGAGTCTGTATGAGATTGAGTAGAGGAACAGGGCCTTTAGTCGATCAGTGTAGGGTAGATGTTTGAGGCCCTGGATTCTCCTGGTGAAGAACATCTGTGTTCTCTCCAGCTGCTGCATGTGCTTTGTGAGGTACATGCCGAAAGGGGCATTGTACTCAATAATTGGTTTTATAAGGGAAGAATACAGGGATGCTATGACCTCCTTGTTCCTGGATTAGATACCCTTACTAATGAGGTGGGCCATGTAGAAAGCTTTTCATACAACGGAGGCAATATGGTGGTCAAAAGTCAGTTTGCTGTCAACCTGGGTGCCCAAGTCCCTCACAACTGATTGCATGCTTAGGAACAAGTGAAAGACACAGAGGCAATCCAGAAAGCTTTAGTCAAGTCTGGTATCTCATCTGTAACCCAGGCTGTGGCAGGACTAACAAGAAACAATAGTCCATAGGATTAGTCCAGATAAAATCACTTTAGCAAGCAGATCTAGGAGACTGTCTGTCTACTACCTTCCCTGTGGGAGGAATAAAGACTCCTTGTCAAAGTTTCAAGTAGTTCATTCAATTAACTATGTAGATGGACAAGTGTTCTTGTTCTAATACATTACATTCAGTAGGTCAGATATTTAAAAGCAGTTACACATAATGGGAATGTCCAGTGGTCTGACTGGAGGAAAATCTTGGAGATGGAAAAACAAGGAGCCTATCCCAAATTTTAGAGGTTAATTCCTTTTTTGAATATTCCTGAAAGACCCCTGAGGGTTTACCAGCTCAGTAGCCAGTGGAACTTCATTCTTAGTTAAAAGGTGTTTATTTTTAACAAACAAAAAAACACACACACACGGCAACACACCATTAGCTGTCACTGTAGAATTGTATTTAACAAAACACTGTTGCCTGAGCTTCATCAGATCCATCAAATAGAGTGGTTTGGAGAGTGGTTTTCACTTTGATCTTTGAAAATAGCTACTTTTCCAAGACTATCACCAGACTTTATTAGCCTGTTTTTGTATCACGTGTAATATGAGAGGCTGCGTCTGCACTTCTGGGGCTTATACTCCTTGAAGTAGATTATGAAAGCTTCATTTCAGAACTTTTAACAGTATGACTTGTCCTTATCAGTGCTTGTATCATATGTAATATCAGAACCTGTGTCTACTTTTATGGGGGCTTATATCTCCTGAATTACATTATGGAAAACTAATCTTCAGTTGTTTGGCAAAAAGTTTTACAGAACCTGCTTATAGAAGGCTCATGTACATGATTAATGTGACCAGTCCCCATTCTTCTTCATGATGAAGACCGACTGTTTTATATGCAGGGAATGTAGTCACTTAGGGGGTGGCCGCGATAATATGTTCATAGGTAGGTACTAGGCTATCTGTGCGAAGACATTTATAAGCCTAGTCAGAATGTGTTGGCTTTCGCCGCCCCCTTAGATTAGTTCCCTGTGCCTCTGTCCAGCAGAGCCACTGAAGTGATCCTCTGGGTAAACTTTCTGTTTCCCATCCACTCGTCAAGGTTTCTCTTTAAGAGTGCTAGCGAGGAGCTCTGCCTAATTTAGATTGGAATCTTGTTCCAAAGCATGGGAAGTCTCTGGGACAGGAATCTATCCCTCCAGCATGTCCTATTTATTGTTGTGGTGAGGTTTAGATCCCTAGAGTGTGTGACTCGAGGGGATAAGGTTTTCTTTAGGTGGAGCATGTCCATCAATTCTGGGTTGGACATGGCCTTGTATGTCAGGCAGAGATCACCTCTGAGCAGGCGGTATGCAACCGAGTACAGCTGGAATTTCTTCAGTTGAGCTGCATAGGGCATCTGTTTGAGGCCAGTGATCCTCTTGGTGAGCTACTTCTGTGGTCTTTCCAGCTGTTGCAGGTTCCTTGTAAGGTACTTCCCAAATGGGGCATTGTACTCTATGATGGGTCTGATGAGTAGAGGGGCACAATGACCTCTTTTGATCTGGATGCAAACCCTTTTGTGATTAGGTGGGCCACATAGAAGGATTTTCTAACCACTTTTGCAATGTGATTATCAAAGGAGAGATTACTATCTACTTGGGTCCCCAGATCCCTTATTAGGTTTTCCGTATTTAGGGGGCTACCACCTATGTGGTAGCTTGTGGGGACTTTATTTCCAAAGGAAATAACTATGCACTTTTTGACATTTAGCTTGAGGCCATGATTTTGACACCAGGTATCCATCTCAGTGAGACCCTTTTGGAGGATGTCTGTGTCATCCGGTGAGTCAGTTATAGCCCCTAGTTTGCAGTCATCTGCAAACTTGGTCAGCCATAGTCCTCCTGTGCTTGTCTGTACCTCTGAGAAGTATATGCCAAACAGGAGGGGTCCTAGGACTGAGCCCTGGGGAACGCCACTTGTAACCGGTTTAGGTTCAGACCTAGCTCCCGTAACTCTCACCATGTGGGTTCTATCCGTGATCCAGTTGGCAACCCATCTTGTGACGTAGGGGTTTTATGTTCAGGCTGGTGAGCTTGTCTATAATACCAGAATGGGGAATGGTTTTGAAGGCCTTTGCGAGGTCTAGGTAGGCTGTGTGTACCACTTTTCCCTCGTCTATAGCCTTGGTAACTGTCTCAAAGAAGTCCGCCAGGTTTAAGAGGCATGATCTGCCCTTAACAAAGCTGAACTGGGTAGGGTCCAGTGTTTGGAGGTTCCCAATGTCTCTGTTAATGAGTTCCATGATAATGCGCTCCATAGCCTTGCAGACCAAGCTAGTCAGGCTTATAGGGCAATAGTTCCCGGGGTCTGTTGTGGCTCCACCTTTGTGGAGTGGAATAACCGTTGCTGTGCACCGCTGTATGGGTACGTGGCCTGTGGAGAGGCTGAGTTTGAATAGTGTGTTTAGGTGAGGGGTTAGTTCGTCTTTGAACTAGTGTAGGACGCAGCCTGGGACACCATCCGGTCCCATTGATGCTGTGTTTTTGGCTTTGGAGAGGGCTATTTTAACCTGCATGTCTGTGATTTCAGGGGCTCTACATTCTTTTAGTATGGTTATGGGCCCTTTTGGGGGTGAGAGGGGGTGGTGAAGTTTGCACTGAACCTGTCTGCCAGGATGTTGGCAATATCAGTTGGTTCAATGTATTTTGTGCCATTCTGCACTAACTCCGAGCAGATCTGAGCATTGCCACTTAGATTCTTGACATAGCTAAAGAATGCATTGTTGTTATCTTTGTAGTCCTTGGCAAGTTTCCTTTCAAAGCTCGCCTTGGATGATTTTATGAGGGATCATAGTTTCTTGCTGATACTGATCAGGGATGTCTTCCTTTCTTGAGATTTTACTCTTTTCTGTACTAGTTTCCTCCTTCTGTTGTATAGCTTGTTTATGGCAGGGGTCCACCAGACTGGTTTCCTTTTCTTGGAGGAGTGAGTCTTGGTTTTTCTTGGGATGGCACAATCCATGCATTCTTGTAGGTGCCCGTAGAATGCAATAGTAAAGGATTTAGCAGCTTGGACAGCGTTATCCTTTAGCATGGGGGCTTTGAAACTTTCCACTTCGGTCTTAAGTAACGTGAAATTTGCTTTTGAAAAGTTTTTCACAGTGGTTTCCTTGTCTGGGGTTGGGGGCGGAATGGGGATGTCCAAAGTGATTTGTTTATGGTCAGATCTAACCAGTCAGGGGTTGACCTCCAGTGTGGAACACCGGTCGCCCATGTTGGTGATGACCAGGTCCAATATGCTGTCACCTCTGGTGGGAGTGTTGACCAGTTGTTCCAGGGTGTTTGAGTTTATAAATTCTAGGAAATATTGGGCAAAGGAGTCAGTACTTGAGTAGTTCTCCCAGTTAATGTTTGGGTAGTTGAAATCACCCAATATTAGGGTGTTTGGTGGGACCTTTATGTTACCCAGTGTTTCCAGAAATGCAGAATTGGGGTCCTGGGACATGGTAGGTGATCTGTAACAAGCTACAATTTGAATTGCAGTTTTGCCCATTGTTAGTTGCACGTGGATAATCTCTGAAGCATCGTGCTGTGCCACTAACCTGGAGGTGTGGATATCCTTGATGAATATGAATACTCCCCCGCCTTTTGTATTTCGGTCCGGATTCTGTGGCTGAAATGTATGGTATGAATTGTAGCCTGGTAGTGCTGGGGTGCTCTCTGGAGCCTTTAACCAGGTTTCTGTTACTGCACATATATCGATTTAATCCATACTGAGGAGTGTCTCGAGTGCGTGCATTTTGAGGTTTAGACTTCTGGCATTGAGTAGTATTACTCTCAGATTTTTGTTACTTGTGCTATTTACGGCGGTGGGTTTGTCTTTTGAGCCTTGCCTAAAAAAGGCACTATGGGGGTGGCAAGAGCCTTGGCCAGTATTCGAAAGCCTAAGGGTGACAGGTGCAAGCCGCCTCTAGCGAAGCAGCGTGGCTTGTCGAGCATGTCATCCCAGGCAGACAGACACTGGATCCCATTTGAATGACACCAGAAACGTAGCCAATTGTTGAAATTGATATTTTTTTCTTTGTACCGTGGTATCATTCTCGGAGAGGGCAGGATGCTACTCAGGGTCAGGGTCTTACCGGCCTGGGCTACGTGATCAGAGAGCTCTTCCATGTCTCTTTTCATGTAGTCCCTTAGTGCTTGTGTTATGTGGCGGTTCCTTGCACCTGACAGGCAGCTAACAGTAACCTTCTCTTTATTCAGCCTAGTGAGTGGGACATCAGTGTGCCTGACTATAGAGTCACCTATTACTAGTATGTTGGATATGTTATTTTGCCTTGAGGGCTATGATTGCGTGGCACACTGGTTTTGTGAATTATGCATTTCATGGTTTGTGTTGGCGGGGGGGTGGCGGTTGCTTGGATGTCTGCTTTGGAGGGCTCTGTTGCTTTTGCAGATTTTTATTTAGAGCCTCCGAGTATGTTTTCATGTAATTACGTGTGGTTTTGCCAGTGCTGGTTTAATGGGTCTATGTGAGACTGGTGTTGTGATGCCAGTATTTCCCTTCTCCTCTTAACTGTCTGATCCAGTCTTGGGTTGAGAGAGCTTAGCCTCCAGTTTGGCTCAATAATTGCATCTCTCGTATGCATTAGTGTTTGGTGGTAGGAGGAGAGGGTTGTCTGTGTACATGAGGCAGTTGTAACATTGCCTCAAAATGCTGAGATTCACCAGTTGGTTGGAGAGTACACCTGAAACTGCCATTTGGACATGCTTGGATAGGTACAGTAAACTGTTTTACTGAATGGCTGGTAAGGTCGAATAGAGAGCCTTGTCATTCTGTAGTGCTAGGGTTTATAAGTGCTTCCTATGAGTTTTGAGCAAGTGCCAGCTGAGAAATGAATGGCTTGAGTGCTTAAGTTGAAAGTTTGTCTAGATCCAAGGAAAATTTGAAGAGGGAACTGGGCAAATGCGGTTTTTATAGCAGGTAAATGAAAGAGATAGAAATTAGCCCAAAATGGCCAATAAACTACTGCTTTTTGGGCTGAAACCACTCCTCCAGGGAGTAGTTAGCTTTGTCACCTCACAGCAAGAGGGTCTTTGGTTTGAGTCCCGTATGGGGTGCCTTTTGTGCAGAGTCTGCATGTCTTTCCTGCGATCACTTGGGTTTCCTCCGGGTGCTGTGGTTTCCTCCCACATTCCAAAGACATGCAGTAGGGGGACTGGACGCTCTAAACTGGCCATAGGTGAGTGTGTGTGTGTGTGTGTGTGTGTGTGTGTGTGTGTGTGTGTGTGTGTGTGTGGTACAAATGAACTACTGAAGCAGGGCTAGCCACCCAGCGGTGTAAAATCTTGGCTCAAGATGATTGTCACTGCTGAAGTGACACCCTGACCCCCTGAGCCAGTGGTAAACATTACTCAAACCGCTGAATCACTTACAAATGCCTTCTACCAGCACCTACAGGACTGCATGGATCAGGCAATCCCAAACAAAACTAAGACTCTCTGTACCAAAGGCAAGCGTCCAGTCTGGTGGACCCCAGCCATAAACAAGCTCTACAACAAAAGGAGGAAGCTACTACAAGATAGAGCAAAATCCTTGAAAGGTAAGACACCTTTGATCATTATAAGTAAAAAACTAAGAGCTCTCATAAAATCATCCAAGGCAAATTTTGAGAGAAAAATCGCCAAGGACTCTAAAGAGAATCATAAGGCCTTCTTTAGCTATGTTAGAAACCTAGGAGGAAACTCCCAGATATGCTCAGAATTAGTTCAAAATGATGTGAAAATTACTGAACCTACACACATTGCCAACATACTGGCTGACAGGTTCAGTGCAAACTTCTCCCCTCCCCAAAGGAGAGATATCTATTCCAGAGGATTGTAGCCCCCAAACATCTCCAACGCCCAGGTGAGAACTGCCCTCACTAAGGCAAAAACACAGCATCCATGGGACCGGATGGTGTCCCCGGCTGTGTGCTTCATGAACTCAATGAGGAATTAAACCCACAGTTAGGACAGCTGTTTAATCTTAGCCTCACCTCAGGATACGTACCCAAGGAGTGGCGACGCGACTGTGGTCCCACTTCATAAGGGCGGTGCCTCCACAGACCCTGGAAATTACCGCCCCATTAGCTTGACAAGCCTTATCTGCAAAGCCATGGAGAGGATCATAATGGAACTCATAAATAAAGACATAGGAACTTGCAGACTTTGGATCCAACTCAGTTTGGCTTTGTCAAAGGCAGATCCTGCCTCTTAAACTTGGTTGACTTTTGAGACAGTCACCAAGGCCATTGATGAGGAAAGGCAGTCCATACAGCCTACCTCGACCTGGCAAAGGCCTTGACACAATACCCCACTCAGGTATCATCGAAAAACTCATCAGCTTGAATGTAAACCCATACATCACAAGATGGGTTGCAAACTGGCTAAGTGACAGAACCCACAGGGTCAGAGTTGCTGGAGCCATGTCAGACTCAAAGCCTGTCACAAGTGGTGTCCCACAGGGCTCAGTCCTGGGTCCACTCTTGTTCGGCATCTACTTTTCTGAAGTACAAGCAAACACAGGAGGGTTATGGCTGACAAAGTTTGCAGATGACTGCAAACTGGGCCATAGTCGAAAACACATCTGACACAGATATCCTCCAGAAGGGCCTCACAGAAATGGATAACTGGTGCCAGAGCCATGGCCTGAAGTTAAACGCCAAAAATGCATAGTCATACCCTTTGGGAAAAACAAGGCTACCCTAGCTACCATATAGGTGGCAATCCACTGAGCACAGAAAAAGTCATCAGAGATCTGGGGACCCAGGTTGACAGTAGCCTTTCGCTTTGACACTCATGTTGCTAAAGTAGTTAGGAAAACCTTCTATATCACCCACCTGATCATGAAGGGATTCACATCTAGATCAAGGGAGGTCATCGTCCCCTGTACTCATCACTTATTAGACCTATGATTGAGTACAATGCCCGTTCGAATGTATCTGACCAGACACCTGCTGCAGCTTGAAAGGCCCCAAAAGTTCCTCACCAAAAGGATAAAGGGTCTCAAAAATATGTCTTATGCTGCCCGACTGAAAGAACTCCAGCTCTATTCAGTCTCATACCGCTTGCTCAGAGGTGACCTGTGCCTGACATATAAGGCCATGTCAAACCCAGATTTGATGAATATGCTTCACCTCAAAAAATCTAGATCCATCAGAACCACAAGGGCGGGAGACTTAAACCTTGACACGGTTATAAATAGAACGTGCTGGAGGGACAGATTCATCACCCAGAGACTCCCTATGCTGTGGAACAAAATCCCGGTACATGTGAGGCAGAGCACCTCTCTGGTCTTGTTCAAGAGGAATCTTGACCAATGGATGGGAGATTGCAGATATACCCCAGGGATTACTTCAGCGTCACTGCTTGACAGAGGCACAGCAAAATGATAGGCATAGTTTTTATTCAAACTAAAGGGGTGGCGAAAGCCACATAACTATGGGCTAGGCTTATAAATGCCCTTGGGCAGATAGCCTAGTATGAACCTATGAACCTATGAACCTATGTGCAAAATGGGAAAAAGGGGTTGAGGATGGCTGGATGGGTGTAGTCACGTAGAGCCACAGTAGGTAACTCCCATTTTTTGAGCAATACATGCATCCAGAGTAATACCTTACAGTGGGAATAAGTCACAATGCTCATTTTTCCAGAGCTCATGGATGTGCACAAGTAGAAGGAAAAATGTAAGTAAAGTTTGAGACATCAGAAACCTTTGTATAGTATTTTTGTGCCCATGAAATAAAACTCTACCAGGTGGCAAGCTGCAGGGAATAAAAAACCTTTAATAAAAATAAGTATCTCAGTATTTTTTGAGACTTCTGTGGTGATGCAGCGGTAGCGTTGTTGCCTCACAGCAAGAGGTCCTCCCGTTCGATTCCCAGCTGGAGTGCAGGGAGTGCCTTCTGTCTGGAGTCTGCATGTCCTCCCCGTGGTTGGGTGGGCGTTCGAAAGACATGCGTAAATGGGCGTGCCTTCGTTGAAGGTTGAACATCGAGCTGGCACCTCGGCGTTCTTGAAAATAAACTGCCAATCATTAGCAGACCGGAGTTCCGCTGTGGCAACCCTTAACTGGGAAAAGCTGAAAGACAACAACAACATTTCAGTATTTTTTTAGCATCGTTAACCTGCGCTTGTGGTGTAAAGAATACAGCAGTGTACATTGGTTCCCTGGGATAACAGTTTTCATTGTACTGCAAATTACAGAACTTTTGTTAAATGCAGGCCAAGTGTCTAGAATATCTGTACCTGTTTGCTGTGGGGTATCTACAATGAGAGGAGAATGCCCATGGTCTCAGAGTATCGTTCTGTAGTGTTCCAGTCTGGAGTCTTCACTATCAAGCTTCTTCCTAGGTCTATCAGTTAGTGAGGGCTCTTCTGTTCATATTCTTCCTCTCTTCAGGTTCAAGGTGGATGGGCAGTTAACCAGTCTCCTGAGAGATCAGGTGGTGTCATGGGGCCTGGGATAAGGTTAGATGGTAAGAGACTGATGAAATCAGTATGGATGCGGGAAGCCAGTCAAACTAGGAGATTGGTGTTTGGCCCCCTTTTCTCACTTCTAGCAAAACTAAAGCCTGAGTCCCAAATGAGTAGTAGAAAGCATTTTCAAATTATTGGAAGCTGCTGTTTAATTTTTGCACATCACAAAGTAAAAAGTATTTTGATTAGATTTGCACACACCAAGAAACTTAGTGGTCTAATAAAGTCCAGCAGCATGGCTAATTACAAGGTCAGGATAGCAACCCAGGCCAAGGACAGTCACAAGGCCTTCTTAAGCTATGTCAGGAACCTTAAAGGTAACACTCAGCAGTGTACAGAACTGGTAGTAAATGGCACAACCTTCACTGACAACGGTGGCATAGTGAATCTACTGCCTGATAAATTAGCTCTGACTTTACCCACCCGCTATCCCCTGTGAAATTACTTCTAGCATAACCCCTAACTGTCAGCAGGGACGGTCCTGGTGGCACTTGCTAAGGCTAAAAACACTGCTTCAGTAGCTCCAATAAAATCCACAACTGCCTCCTAAATAGCCTAAAACATGACCTAGCCAGACCACTTGAGACACTCTTCAACTAAATCCTCAAAACAGATTACTTGCCAGGTGAATTCTGGGCGCAGCAGTCATCCCTCTTCATAAGAGTGGACCATCAACTTTTCCTGGGAACTACAGATCCATCAGTCTGACAAGTCTGATATGCAAAACTGTGGAACAAATTGTCTTGGAAATGATCAAAAAGGACATTGGCGATCTACAGACACTGGATCCATCCCAGTTTGGTTTTGTTAAGGGAAGGTCTTGCCTATTCAATGTGGTAGACCTCTTTGAGAGGGTCACCAAGGCTACGGATCAAGGGAAAATGGTGCATTCTGCCTGCCTTGACCTGACCAAGGCATTTGATAAAGTACCCCACTCAGATATTGTTGACATACTTTTGGAATTAGGCATAAATCCATACGTAACTTGCTGTATTGCTGGCTGGCTCACAGATTGGACCCAAGAAGTCAGTATCACTGAGATCACCTCCACCAGGATACCAGTCACCAGCGGAGCTCCCCAATGCTTCATTTCAGGTCCATTCCTGTTTGGCATCTACTTCTTGGATGCAAAGTCTAATGCCAGAGGCTTTTGGCTTACCAGCTTCACAGATGACTGTAAATTGTAAGCTGTCATAGATTCCCCCCAAGACAGCAGCATCCTACAAGAGGGTCTAACACAAACAAATGAGTAGTGCCAAAGCCAAGGATTAAAAGTGAATGTGAAGAAATTCATGGTAGTGCCCTTTGGGAAATTGTCCACCCAAGCTAATTACTTCCTTGATAAAACACCCCTAAGAGTTGACCTGATAGGAGTCTGGGAATATATGTTGACAGTAATCTGGCCTTTGACCAACATGTAGACAAGATAGTAAGAAAAATCATTCTGTGTCGCCAATTCATAAACAAGGGTATGGCATCTAGGTTCAAGGAGATTATAGTACCACTCTGCACAGCCCTTATCAGACACTTCATTGAGTACAGTGCCCTCTTTAGCATGTACCTAACCAGGCAGTTGCAACAGTTAGAATGCCTCCAAAGTTTCCTCACCAGGAGAATCCAGGGTGTGAATACCTTGTCCTTCACATATTGCCATAAATTCCAATCTCTGTACTTGGTCTTCTGCAGGTTACTGAAAGGCGATCTATACCTAGCATGTATAACATCCACTGATCAAGCTTTGATGGATCTCTTGCACATCCAAAAAAAACAAACAGCACCAAAAATACTAGATCCAAGAACCTGAACTTTGCCTCTGAGTTGATGAGACCAACATATGTCTCAAAGGATTCCCGCACAATGGAATAAGCTCCCCATTTATGTGAAGAAGAGTTCATCCCTGATCCCGTTCAAAAGAAGCTTTGATCATTGTATGGGAAATCACAAATTGATCCCCAGTCTGGCCCCCATGTCTCTGATGGGCAGAGTTTGGCAGTAAGTAAATTAATCCCCAACTAACACCCACAACTCACCCGCCACACACACACACACACACACACACACACACACACACACACACACACACATGTACTGCTTTACTGACATACCCCACTATGTAGGAATCCAAGGAACTCTGGGAAAAAATGGGTTGGGTTGTATGGCTATGCTTTTAAACACCCTGGTGGTCATTATCCTAGTATTGACCTATGAACCAATACACCCCCTTAGTTTGTAGAGGGAGAGAAATGCTATAGGAAAATGAGAATAAGTGTTGCTGAGTTTCTTGCACTAACGTGGAGAGACATGTAGCAGGCAGACAGGTAGATACATTTACAAAATACAATAAGTTAAGTCTCCACTCTGTGTTGTGCAATGGTGTAATGGCGAATGGATAAGATGTGGTTTGCTGTCTGGCGTCGGATGTTGTATCCCTTTAATGCCCACTCTGTCAGGCATTATTACTTATGACAGAGTAGTATCTGTTGTAGGTATTAAATAATACCAGACACATATGCTTTGTAAGTACATATAAAATTCATGTTATTCTGCCAACATTCTAAGTGAATGGTTTCAATTTATAAAAAGTGTCCCTGATCTGGGGCGTTTGTCCCTGTTTCTTGAAATAAGAATAAGAGTTTGAGAGCAATGCTGTAAGTGTTTTCTGTTAAGACTTGCTGAAACTAATGCCATTTCATGTTTTTTTATTAGCTACACTGAAAAATATATAACAAAGTATAGTACTGGAAGCGATACTAAAATGGCTTATTTTATGTAGGCGATGGCTTGAGTGTTGTGGAAAAAGACAATAAATGTTCAAACGATTGGAAATTTAAATTTTGTTCAGAAAAACATAGTGTTGAATTTGGAAGAAGAAAAAAAGGCAAATCTAGAATATGAATTTGAACTGGCATCTCACCTAAGTGTCATATTTAATCATAGCCTCACCTCAGGCTTCGTGGCCAGTGAGTGGCGCACAGCTACAGTTATCCCACTCCACAAGGGGGATCCACCTTGGATCCCGGGAACTATCGTCCCATCAGTCTGACAAGCCTGATCTGCAAAGCCATGGAACATATTATCATGGAACTTATAAACAAAGACATTGGCAACCTTCAAACACTGGACCCCACCCAGTTTGGTTTTGTAAAGGGCCGATCTTGTCTTCTCAACCTGATTGAGTCAGTATCCAGAGCCGTGGATGAGGGCAAGGCGGTCCACACAATCTATCTGGACCTCGCCAAGGCCTTCAGCACCATCCCCCACTCTGGAATCCTAGATAAACTTACTAAACTGGGCATTAATCCCTACGTCACTCGATGGGTTGCCAACTGGCTTACTGACAGAACCCACAATGTAAAAGTAGCCAACTCAAAATCCAGCTCCAGACAAGTGGAGTACCTCAGGGTTCAGTCCTGGGACCACTCTTGCTTGGCATCTACTTCTCTGAAGTACAGGCCAGCACTAAGGGACTCTGACTAACAAAGTTCGCAGATGACTGCAAACTGGGAGCAATTACTGACCCCCCAAATGATGTGGATATTCTACAAAAGGGCCTTACAGAAACAGATGCTTGGTGCCAGAGCCATGGGCTCAAGCTCAATGCCAAGAAATGTATAGTTATCTCCTTTGGGAAAACCCATATGCCCATGAATTACCACATAAATGGCAGTACATTAAACACCGAAAGTGTGATAAGGGACTTAGGGACACAAGTGGACAGTGGTCTCACCTTCAATAACCACATTGCCACAGCAATCAGGAAATCCTTCTGTGTGGCACACCTCATCATTAAGGGCTTTTCATCCAGAAAAAAGGAGGTCATTGTCCCACTGTACTCATCCCTCATTAGACCAATTATAGAGTACAACGTGCCATTTCGTATGTACCTCACAAGACATCTGCAACAACTGGAAAGGCCACAGAAATACCTCAGTAAAAGAATCACTAGCCTAAAGCAGATGCCCTATGCTGACAGTCTAAAAAAACTCCAGCTATAGTCTGTTGCATATCGCCTGCTCAGAGGCAATCTCTGCTTAACATACAAGGCCATGTCAAACCCAGAGCTGTTGGACATGCTGCACTTAAAGAAATCCCAATCGCTCAGAGCCACATGCTCCAGGGATCTAAACCTGGTCATCAAAATGAACAAAACATGCTGGAGGGATAGGTTCCTTACCCAGAAACTCCCCATACTCTGGAGTAGACTGCCCATACATGTCAAGTTGAGCGCCTCTTTGGCCCTCTTCAAAAAGAAACTTGACTATTGGATGGGAGATAGGAAATTCACCCCAGGGATCACGTCAATCGCCCTGTTAAGACAGGGGACCAGGGAAGTAATAGCCAGGGAATTGTTATGGCTAGGCTTGTATAGGCCCTAGGGCCGATAGCCTAGTACCAACCTATAAACCTATATGAAGACAAGATTGTTTATGAGGCCAAAATGAACTAATGATGAGAAATAAAGACTTGAGAAATGTATATAACAAGTGATTTTAACATTCTACTGCAGAGTGAAATAGCACGATTTGTCCAGGCAAGATTTGAGGGTGTATAGATAGTGTAAAAATTATTATGCTGTGTGTTGTGCATGTAATGCCAGTTCTTTGTTAAACAGAGATGAAGCCCTGACGGCTGCCATGGAAATTCTTGTTCAAGTAGCAGTCACAGACACACACAGAGCTGACCAGAGTGGGATGGGAATGAGTGGCTTAATGTTGGCCTGCCCTTCTCAGGAAAGGTTGGGGTTCCCTTTCTGACTACATCCTACCATTGGGACTGGGGATTCTAGTCCAGGCATACCTTGTATGAGCAAACACCTGCAGATAGAGCCGTAGTAGCTGGGTCATCTCGTGCCTTCCAAGCCAGATCCATTCTTCCTGATCTGCTCCCCTCAACTGTAGTTTGAGGAGCAAAAAAAGTTCTATTTCAGGACTAAAAGAAAAACTGTTTTGACTTTTAAAAATTGTAACAAGCCACTTGCCATAGCGTATTCCACACACAGTGTTTCAGTTCTGATGGAAACAGCAGTGTCAGTATTTATTTCTGTCCTGGCATTTCGAAATACCACTATGGAAACGAATGCTGGTACTGCAGTACAGTTAAGTACTACCTTTTAGCATCTTGCTGCATCTATCACCCTGCCCAAGCTATGTCTCTGTCTGCAGCCTATCCACAGTGGAGAAGGAGAGGTGGTATTATACACACATGAACTACACTAGTGTCATTGTACACTTTGTGCTGTCAGTGGGTTAAAGGTAGGCCAAAAATTGGTAAAATATCAGAACCATCATACATTTGTGGTCTGCATTGGCATGGCTCTCTGTCTCTGGTAATCTGTCTGTGGCCACTCTGAACTGGGAAAAGGATGAGTCATATCGGGGCTTGATGGGTGGGATGGGGGTGGTAAAGAAGCATGAAGAGAATAAAATATATGTAGTGTAGTGCGCACAACTTTTGAAACTTTGGCTTGAGTATTGTGTGCCATCTTGAGAATCACACGTGCAAAGGGCAAAAAGGAATGGAGGCATTTCTAATGTTTGGTAAAAAGCTTCATTAGTGTAGAAGGGTGAAGCTCTATCTATGACCCAGGTGACTCAGGTTTGAATAGTGACTTGGCCTTCCACTGAAGCTGGCATGGGGTGAAGAGAAGAGTGATGCAGCTTTGCTGACTTTCATCTCTTCAGTGAGGAGAGGGCAGCTTGCATGTCCAACTGCTTACTACCACTTGCAGAATCCTCAGTTGAGGCTAGAGATCCAGTGGGAGTACTAGCCTCCAGAGGAGCAAGGCATTCTTTAGGGCTTATGTCATCCCAGAAGCAAATTGACACACCTTGCTAACACCCACTACATGCTCGTTTTTGGAGTGGGTATAGACATACACAGAAGGGTCTAGGCCTTTAAGCCACAAGACCCACCACTGGCTTAGAATGGGTGATGGCTATGATTTCCACTTCTCAGCTGTGACGTCCTGCAGGAGCAGATGGGCTGTATAAGACTGCAGAGAGATGGGGAGCTTTGATAGTCACCAAGGTAGTGAGATAAAAATAGCCGACACACATGCACACAAAAAATATGATTAGGTTACACAGGCAAAATATGAAGAAAGACTAATTCAGCTGAGTATGTATTCACTGGAAAAGGGAAGAATATACATGCTATTTAATATGACAAATATTGAAAAGAGTGAATAAGGGTAAAAAATGAGCAGTGCATCTTAATGATAAAGCATGGTCTAAGACTACATGGAGGTATGTTTTTGAGAAATGTGACTTTGTTATATTGAGAATTGGTGGACAAGTGGAACATGTCTGGCAAATGAAAACCTTTGATTTCTAGATGGTGAGAATTTACAGGATATGTAGAGAGAATGAGAATAATATGTATTTATGTTGAAGAAAATTAGGAATGTGAAGGATTTTAAGTTAATATCTCCCTCTTTTTTCACATTAGAGAGCCCACTGCAGTTTTATGTCAACTATGCTAGCAGTGGCACAGTTTCGGCATATGGACCTGGTCTTGTGTATGGAGTAGTCAATAAGCCAGCTACCTTCACAATTGTCACTGAAGATGCAGGAGAGGGTAAGGGTCTAATTTAAATATGCACTGTAAACTGCATCATCCACCAGTCCATTTCCTGTTGTGCACTCCGACTTGAACTATGTCTGCAGAAACAGTTTTTATGGGTTATGAAAGCAGAGCTTGCAAAAATACAGTAATGTTTTTACCAAGACATACAGGTTTTTGTTATCAGCTGAATGCATTTTGCAGCTTGTAGCTCATAAACATTAATTGTAAAGTAGGCATTCTGTTCGTTTATGGTTTGTGGTTTGTCATTTTCACTACCAGAAATTTGTCTTTAAATTGTCCCACGATTGTATCAGTGTTCTTAAATTCTTGCAGGTATCATTTGTGCTTATTAACTATTGAACTCGCCTTATGACTATTTTAACATTTAGCCATGGTCATAGGGAAAATAGCCTAAAACTTTACTTTGCCATTTCCTTTAACTTCTCATGAGATATGTGTAGAATTGTATATTTCTGCACATAATGTGAACATATATTCCAAACTATCAGTGAAAAATATTCCGTTTCATTTTTTTAATATATTAAGACTGGGTATTTTATATTTTATTTTTTCATTGTATTAATCCATTTACCTTTAATGTTTATATTATCAGGGAATTGTGATTTATGTAGGCAAAGTGTACTTGCTTTTTAACACCACTGGATTGACAAAATCCCATTAGATGCAACTTTAGAAAGTATATCAATATGTAGTTATAAAAATAAAATTGTCTACATCTTAAATTAAAACTAATTCAAAAGTATAATCGTGGACTAACTTGGGTTATGCCTGCTCCAGTTACTTCACTGAACCCATTTCATATAAACTAATGAATGGTTTACTTTGTCCCCCTTACTTGAAAGTATCTGCTGAGCTAAACAGTGCTTTGTGACAGTAGGGATCATAAATATCTGTGTGAATAAATCCTGTGGAGCTTTAAAGTTCAGTTTTCTAGGGTATGCTGACTAATATTTTTAGCAGGTGTTTTTAATTTACAGTGGCAGTTTAAACATCCAGATTCTTCATTGCTGCCTTGCCTTGTCTATTGAACATTTTCTCCACTGTTAACTGCAGAACTTGTTACTTGTTTGCCTGTAGGCAGACTGCAAAAAGCTAGGATTTTTTTAAACTTCCTTGTTCTTTAGCACCTGATATCAGCATCAGGTAAGTAATAAACTAAATTGGATTCAGTGATACTTTTTGTCTCTGTAAACCGTTGTAGTATATAAATAATGTGAATTCTGTAGTGCTAAGCTAGTCACAATGTTGTGAATGCATTTGGCATATCTGATCGGAGCACATTCTAAATATACTTTCTCATACAGATCATAGATCTGTTTATTTTTTTTTTTATAATATTGCTGTAGCATACATAGAAATCTGATTCTACATACACACATTTGTTGTATGTAAATGTAAGGTTAAGGTATATGCACTTTTCATTTGCTCTCTGTTTGGGCTGTGGTTGACAATTCTGCATTTGGAATCAGCCCAAATACCTGATTAGCAAACAGAATGCATAAGTAGATGCATACATAAATGCTTACATGCGCACATTTGACTGGGTTGGGTTAACAACATCCAGTCCCAGGATTAAGCCAGCAGCAGAGCCTTGCCTAGGCCTCTCACTCAGTTTAGCAGCCTTACATGCAGAAAGGAATACACTCCATTCAGTTTTTTTCTTTTTATTTTCTTTCCTATCCATGCGTCAGTACTTGAGATTGTGAAACATTTGCTTTGTTTTGTGGACCTACACTGCCTATTATCTGTAGCATTTTAAAATCATGTGGCTAACACCAAGCCAGTCAACCATATGTCTTTGCTTCACTGCCTTCATTGTGCATACTGCAGTCTTCCTGATAGTGCTCTATCTATGAATGAACTTGGCAAGCGTGTCAGCTTTACGTGGTAATTCATCATTTATGAGTTACTGAACCATAAGTGCTTATGGTGGAGGAATCCCTGTGGTGTCAGGGTTCATAGTTTAGTACTAGGCTATCTGCCCTGGGGCATTTGTAAGCCTAGCCATAGTGATGTGGCTTTCGCCACCCCATGAAATGGTACAAAAATGCACAGAATAGATTTAGAATACTGTGCCTCTGTCTAGTAGTGACACAGTGAAGGTCCCCTTATATAATAGTAGTGACACAGATGTGATCCCTGGGGGTAAACTTACGATCTCCCATCCACTCATCAAGATTTCTCTTGAAGAGAGTTAGTGAGGGGCTCTGCCTAACATGAACTGGGATTCTGTTCCAGAGAATGGGAAGCCTCTGGGTTATGAATCTATCCCTCCAGCATGTCCTATTCACACTTGTACCGAGGTTTAAGTCTTTAGCTCTTGTGGTTCTGATGGATTTGGATTTTTTGAGGTGGAGCATGTCCATCAGTTCCTGATTGGACATGGCCTTGTACGTCAGGCACAGATCACCTCTGAGCAGGCGGTATGCTACTGAATAGAGCTGGAGTTTCTTTAGTCTGGCAGAATAAGACATATGTTGGAGACCCTTGATCCTCTTGGTGAGGTACTTTTGTGGTTTCTCCAGCTGTTGCAAATGCCGGGTGAGGTACATACCAAATGGGGCATTGTACTCAATCATGGGTCTGATGAGGGAGGAGTATAGGGGTACAATGACATCCTTGGATCTGGATGTGAATCCCTTCATGATAAGGTGTGCAAGGTAGAATGTCTTTCTAACCACTTTGGCAACGTGTGTGTCAAATGAGAGGTCGCTGTCGACTTGGGTCCCTAGGTCTCTGATTACTTTTTCCGTATTCAGTGGGTTGCTGTCTATTTGATAATTTGTGGGTACTTTGTTTTTCCCAAAGGGGATGACTATACATTTTTGGCATTTAGTTTAAGGCCATCACTCTGGCACCAGTTGTCCGTTTCTGTGAGGCCTTTTTGTAGGATGTATGTGTCCGCTGGTGTATCGACTATGGCACCTAGTTTGCAGTCATCTGCGAACTTTGTCAGCCACAACCCTCCCATGTTTGCTTTAACATCTGAGAAATAAATGCTGAACAAGAGGGGTCCCAGGACAGATCCCTGTGGGACACCACTTGTGACTGGCTTTGAGTCTGACATTGCTCCAGCGATTTTAACTTTATGGGTTCTGTCCTTTAGCCAGTTTGCAACCCATCTAGTGACATAAGGCTTTACATTTAAGCTGTTGAGCTTATCTATGATGCCTGAGTGGGGTATTGTGTCGAAGGCCTTAGCCAAGTCCAGGTAGGCTGTATTGGACTGCTTTGCCCTCATCAATGGCTCTAGTGACTGTTTTGAAAAAGTCAACCAGGTTCAAAAGGCAGGATCTGCCCTTTACAAAGCCGAACTGGGTGGGATCAAGTGTCTGTAGGTCCCCAATGTCTCTGTTTATGAGTTCCATAATGATTCTTTAAATAGCTTTGCAGACCAGGCTGGTTAAGCTTATGGGGCGGTAGTTCCCAGGGTCTGTAGAGGTACCCTCTTTGTGGAGTGGGACCACTGTTGCTGTACGCCAGTATTCAGTTACATATCCTGTAGTAAGGCTAAGGTTAAATAGCATTTTTATGTGCGGGTTTAGCTCCTCTTGGAGTTCACGTAGCACGCAATCCGGGATACCGTCAGGTCTCATTGATGCTGTGTTTTTATCTTTGCTGAGGGCGGCTCTCACCTGGACATCTGAGATGACAGGGAGATTACATTCAGCAGGGATAAGTATTTCTTCTTTTGGGGGTGAGGGAGGGGAGAAATTTGCACTGAACCTGTCAGCCAGAATGTTGGCAATATCTGTGGGTTCAGTGTATTTTTTGTTGTTGTGAACTAACTCTGAGCATACCTGAGGGTTTCCGCCCAGGTTTCTAATATAGCTGAAGAAGGCTTTGTGGTTATCTTTAGTGTCCTTAGCGATTTTTCTCTCAAAGTTGGCCTTGGATGTTTTTATGAGAGAACGTAGTTTTCTGCTAGTGTTGATCAGAGATGTCTTCCCTTTATGGGATTTTGCTCTGTCGTGCAGTAGCTTCCTTCTTTTGTTATACAATTTGTTAATGGCTGAGGTCCACCAGACAGGACACTTGCCTTTGGTGGAGAGGGACTTGGATTTATTTGGGATTGCATGATCCATGCATTCTTGGAGATGTCCATAGAAAGCATTTGTGAAGGATTCAGCATTGTGGGATGTGGTATCCACTGGCCCAGTGGGCTTAAAGGATACCATCTCAGTCTTAAGAAGAGTGAAGTCTGCTTTTGAGAAGTTTTTCACTGTGGTCTTTTGTGCTGGGGTGGAGGTGGGATATGTATATCCAGGGTGATTAGTTTGTGGTCAGATCTCACTAGTGAGGGGTATACCTCCAGTGTGGAGCATTTTGTCCCCATGTTTGTGATGATCAGGTCTAGTATATTATCTCCCTAGTGGGAGAGGTGACTAGTTGTTCCAGTGCATTTGAATTTATGAATTCCAGGAACCTTTGGGCTAGGGTGTTAGGGCTAGAATAATGTACCCAATCTATGTTAGGGTAGTTGAAGTCTCCCAGTATGATGGTATTTTGTGATACATTCATGTCCTCCAATGTCTTCAGGAAGGCTGAGTGGGGTTCCTGAGATTGGGAGGGTGGTCTGTAACATGCTACCAGTTGTATAGCAGTTTTGCCTATGGTTAGTTGCACCTGTATGGTCTCCGATGCTTCATGTGTTGCTACTAACCTGGAGGTGTGGGTGTCCTTGATGAATATGGACACTCCCCTCCTTGTGGTTCGCCCGGGTTTTGGGGCCGAAAAGCATGATACGAGGTATAGCCTGGTAGCGCTGGGGTGCTCTCAGGAGCCTTGAACCAGGTTTCAGTTACTGCACAGACGTCAATGTTCTCCATACTGAGGAGTGCATCGAGTGCCTGCATCTTGAGATTTAGACTTCTGGCGTTGAGCAGCATTACCCTTAGTTTTTGTCCATTTTTTTTTCTAAGGAGGTGGGTTTGTCTTTTGAGCCTTGCCTAAAAAAGGCACTATGGGGGTGGCAAGAGCCTTAGCCAATATCCAGAAGCCCAGTGATGACAGGTGCAAGCCGTCCCTTGCGAAGCAGCGTGGCTTGTCCAACATGTCATCCCAAGCAGACAGACATTGGATCCCCTTAGAATGACACCAGTACTTGAGCCAATTATTAAAGCTGATCATCTTGTCTTTGTATTGTGACATCATTCTTGGTGAGGGCAAGATGCTGCTCAGGGTTAGGGTCATACCAGCCTGGGCTACATAATCAGAGAGCTCTTCTATGTCTCTTTTCATGTAGTCCAGGGAGGTACGTCTCAGGTCATTCACGCCAGCATGGACAATGACGGAGTCATATTTGTACTTGCTTTGGAGTGACCTGAGTGCGTGTGTTATGTGGTGGATCCTAGCTCCTGATAGGCAGCTCACAGTCACCCTCTCCTTGTTCAGCCTGGTAAGCGGGACATCAGTGTGTCTGACTATAGAGTCACCTATTACTAGTGTATCAGGCATGGTGTTTGGCCTTAAGGGCTGTGATTGATTGACACACTGATTTATTGAAGTATGTGTTGCATGTGTTTTGTTTTGAGGTGGTGGATTTTTGGATGACTGCTTTGGGAGCCTCTGTTGTTTAGGTAAGTTTTTTATTAGAGCCTCCGAGTATGTCTTTGTGTTTTTATGTGTTTGGTTTGCAGTTGTGGTAGGTCTATGTGGGACTGGGTTTGTTGTGTGCGTGGTTACCATCTCCTCCTGTCTGGTCATGCCAGCCCTGAGTTGAGAGAGTTCAGCCTCCAGTTTGGCTATTTAGTTGCATCTCTCACAAGTATTTGTGTTTGTTGGGAGGAGGAGAGGGTTGTCTGTGTACATGAGACAATTGTAGCATTGTCTCAAGATACTCAGATTAACCAGCTGAACTGGAGAGGATGCCAGTAATCTACCACTCGACATGCTAGAACAGTATAAGGGAATGCTGTGCCTTTAAGGGAAGTGGATATTCACAGGGGTGGTAGGTGGATGTAGTGCTTAGTTAGTATGAGAGTGCTTACTTAGTAGAGAAGTTTTGAGAACAAGTGCTAGGCTTATAATGTAGCGAGTAGTCTGATTATACTAAGAGTAGAGCTTCCTTAAGAGAAAATTTGAAGAGCAGACTTGGCTGAGCCAGAAAAAGTTTAACCTTGTTTAACCGGCGCTGCGCTATGCGCACAAACGCGCAAAGCAGTGCAAACCCGGATTTTAACAGGGAACTTCAAAAGAGCTAGAAATGGTCCAAAACAACCAATTACTACAGCTCTTGTGCTGAGGTCACTTCCTACAGGGACAGGTAGGCTGCTCAAGGCTCCCCACTCCCACTGGTGAGCAAAGAAACTTCCTTCTATCCAAGTAAGGTAATGGACAACACAGGAACTACACCACAGCCCGGAATACAGCAAAGCCTGTAAACTGGTCTAAACTAGTCGAGGAGAGGCGGGAAAACAAGGATTATTTTTTTGTTTTTAGATAGAAAACACACAGAAAATGCAGAGACAGTAATAAATCAGTTACACAGGCTAGCACACTTTAGTGGGCAGCCTCAACAGTTAAATTAAACAAACAACAAACAAACTTTTGATCAATTTCGACTAAAATGTAACTTTAAGTGCAGATATTAAATAATGCACCAAACAGCTAAAAAAAACAGTTTAAGCTTGTTTTAGGGTAAGCTAGAGAAGGTATTTCAAGTAAAAAAACAGCAAAGATACTTAAATCCAGAAAGTAGTCGCTTTTCTGAGTTCTCTGTAGCTAGGACCACTCTGCACGACCACGAGGAGCTTGTCTGAGTAGTATAACCAGAAAAAAAAACGCCTAGAGGCGGATTTTAAACAGGGAACTTCAAAAGAGCTAGAAATGGTCCAAAACAACCAATTGTTTGTTGGTTAAAGCTGCATCAATGAAATGGTAGGGTGAAAGAGGCAAAGACAACCAGAGAGTGATAGGTAAAGTCCAAAGGCTGTGCCACTTCACTGTGGCTCTGGATTCCATGAGCTGGTGGTTGTGATGTGTTTGTAAGAACATGAAAATGAAGTTCAGTGACTGCAACAACTACTGAGATCTAGAGGTAGTACATGCCATCCGGGCTAAGGTAGAGTTGAAAAATTACTGCACCAAAGATATTAGTTTGAGAAATCATAAAGGAGAATTTTTATGCAGTGCTGAAACTTGGGTGTATGCAGAAAGTTTTAGTACTCATCAGTGCTGCAAGAATAAGAGAAGGAGAATGACAGGAACACACAAAGTAAGAGAAATGGGGAGCCATAGTGAAAACTGAAACACAGGGACACAAGTTTTTGCAGAAAGTTGCTGTAAAGCTGAAGTGAATTACTTTTTTATGATGATTGCAGTTTGAGGAGGAGAGTTCCTGTTGGATCAGGACATGAAACAAGGAGGAGTTAGAAATAAAGAAAGAATGCAAATAAAATAAAAGGCACAGGCAAAGAAGAAATGATTTAATGTGGTGTTAAGGAGAGGAGATGATGTGCTGATTCTGGCATTTCTTTTACGAGAGTTTTGCTATGTACTGCTTTATTGAGAGTTAAAATGCTGCTTTTCTTTAAGTGAGCTGCCATGCTGTAAATGTTTTATTGCATTGCCCATACAATTCTTGTCATTAGATTCTAATGACTCTGAGGTCAGCAACTTAAGTACGGACATTTTTTTTTTTTTTTAATGTTATTGCTCTACCGCTTTCTTTTACTTCATACCACCATACTTAAACATCAGGGGTGTAGGGGCAGACTCCCCACATTGAGTGCAGAGGAACAGTATTGCCTGCACAAACTATGTTTGTGAAGTTTTTGTGGTTTGTGTTGCAGCTATGTTTGGCTGCATTTATGTGGGTTGTAAATATTTCATTTGTAAAGTTTAGTGTCTAGACATGGTAGGGCTCAGTGTTTTATTACAGATCATGTAAGTTAGGCTAAAGGAGAGGTACAGAACTCACTTGGGATGAGTTGAGACTGTGCTGTGGCTTAATGCAGGATGGAGTGTATGGCATTATCTTAAGAGCACAGAGAACAAAGGCATACATCCAAAATAAGTTTGCACACAAGGACACCTGTTCTAGCATGTGAATGGGAGTAAAGAATTGGGGAGACATGCAGGACCCCATGAAGATTAGTGATCTTTATGAGATGTTCCCATGTAATGTTCATTTGTGGCAAGGAAAGGGAAGATGAGGGAGAGAGTGGCTGAGGCATTGCTGTAGTTCTCAGAAATACAGGAGATTAAGTGATGATGAAGTACAAGAGAGAACCAGAAACTTTATGCTCTTCTCCAAACAGGTGTTTGTGTTCCTTCAGCCTGCAGCTATAAGTAGGTTAGTTTGTTGTATACATTTCTTTTTTACAGTTTAGATTTGTTGTTGTCTTTAAAACTTTTTCACTTTATAGATTTAATTTGTAAATTTAATTCAAAGTTGTAGTTTTGTTTTTTGCTTCACAAGAGGTGACAATGTATTTATTTATTTTCCCTCTCATTGTGTACTAGTACAGTCACACTGGCCAATGCTGAAATGCCAACAGGCTTCAGTGAAATGAAACTAATGACCAGAAAACCAAAATACCACAAGGGCTTGTGTACCCAGGACAGATCTGAAGAATAACAATGGCTCTGATGTTGTCAATCTTCATCTCTTCTTGACTTCTGGGATCTGGATGTTATATAGCTCGTATCAGAGAAAATCTCTCGAGCTAACAGTCTACCTACAATGACCCTCTCCATATTACCCCAGATCTCATTTTCCGCTCTTATAGCAAGATGCGTCAGCCGATTCCTGTCTCGTAGCTAAGTAAAAGTCTTATATTTTTTAAATCCTTTCTAATTTTTATTAGTAATCTTTTGTCTACCCTTTATCTGTGAGTGTGTTTCCCTTTACTATTGATATTATTTACTACCATCGTTGGTAGTTCCCTTCCCCCTGTCTCTCTCCCCTTGTACTGTTAGGTAATGTTTCTACCATTTCTGGTAGTAGTTTTTTTCCTGTTGCGAGTGCTTGATCTTTCTCTTCCTTTTTCCTTCCTTTCTGCCTGTCCAGGTTTTTTGATTTAGGGTGATGGCAGATAAATCTGAAGAATCCAAAGCTGGTTTTAAGCAGTGTAGAGAGTGTGGCAGAAAAATGCCAACCTCAGATGGTCATGAATGCTGTGTATATTTTTTGGGTGCGTCCCACTTGAATACTGACTGTTCTGTCTGCCAGGGTTTCAGTAATAGAGCCCTGGTAAAAAGCAGAAATAAACTTATTCTTAAAACCCCTTTCAAAGTAGCCTTGTCCAAGGCCAACCAGTCTCCTCTGGCATCTAGTACCAAAACTTCCCATTTGGTCCCATCACCCTTGGCACCATCAGTAAAGAAACAAACATTCGTCTGCAGGTTCCTCTTAGGAACCGAAGTCTAAGGTTCCAAAGCTATTGGAACGGAGTGACTCTTAGCCACTGACAACCTTACCAGTGCCATCAACACCTACCATGATGTCCACCAACCGATTATGACACCTAGAACTTCTAGTTTGGCTATGGTTCTGACAGTAGCACTGATTCCTATTGCTGCCGTGTCGGCGCCGATATCTTCTGCAGGCCCGCAGATGGTGCCAAAGACGGATTTCTCATTCAACCCAGTGTTACCTATTCCACTTCTATTGACCCATTCTTGGGGCAGCTACCCAGCACTTTTCTAGAGAGACCTGTGTTCCCTTCTGCACTGTCCATTCACTCCACCAGGAGTCTTTCAGAAGTTGATATAGTGAGGTTGGTGCATCAGATTCTGACAGCTAGGAGTCTTCCCCCATGTTCTCAGCCTCCTCTCCCTTTTGGTGCAGGGGGTTTCTCGTCCATGACCCCTTCTTACTCTCCACCTCTAACCTCTTCATAGGCTTTGGAGTAGTCAACTCCAACCACACTGGTGCAATCACCATGGCACTGACAACCTCTTTGTCTTTGGTGCCAGGTACGGCTCTGACTCTTTCGGTGCCTTCGGGCCCGTGTTTTCACCATCAGGCCCGAGAGGTTCGAGTCGGCTCTGTTTTTTTCTCTAGAGCTGACCTTGCCTTTTCGGGCTGCGGTTACAGATTTTCAAGTGGCTCTCTCTGGGTGGGGTGTGACCCTGGTTCCGAGTTTGTCTGTCTCAGTTCCGGGCTCCCATTCCTCCTTAGGGGGTTCTGCCTTTCAAGCTATGGAAAGAGCTTTGGCCACTGCTTCATCTCAGGTGGCTTCTGTGTTACTGGGGTCTCACCTCTTGACCCCTGCTTTACCGGAGCTGCCATCAACCTCCACCCCCGGACAGCGAGCTCCAAGGCCACAAGGCTTACTTACTAAAGGTCTACCCTCTTCCAAGACCTCTTCAGATGCTGTCTCTGAAGAGCCTCCTTGGAAGAAATTGTGTAAGAGAAACACCTTGATTCTCCCAAAGAATCCATCACAGAGGACACGGATTTCGATGAGAGGGAGGGTTCCCCCCAGTCACCCTGGGAAGACGTCTCCTTTGGAGACATTCTGGAGATCCTAAAACAGAGAGGTGATTGGAAGCCAGAAGACCCTTCTTCTGATGAATCTGTGTACTTGCAGGCCTTTGGAGCTTGTCCATCTACCTTTTGGGTGACCCCAGCCGCTGACAATCTAATTAAATTGATCGCTGAGCCAGCCTAGAAAGTTCCTGAATCTCTAGAACCTATTCCACAGAGATCTGATAAAATTCTTTCCGCCCCTGAGGATCATCCAGATTGGAAAAAAGGTTTAATGGTTGATGCCATGGTGGTAGCGGCTGCCACAAAGAAAGAACTAGCTGAAGAAAGTTCTTCTGTACATCCCCCGAACCAAGAGTCCATGGAGATGGACAGATTTGGGAAGCAGGTCTATGCATTATCAATCTTCTCCACCAGGTCTTTGAATTTTTTGACACACTTCACTAGGCTTCAGAGGGATCTGGTCAAGGGGCTGTCAGATACCCTGGTGGGAGCAGTAGCTGAGGAGGTCCAATAAAAAGTTTCCTAGTTAGCTACCGTGAAATCTATTTCTAACTCATCCATGAGGCTCATTGAGCATGCAGCTGAAGGGGTGACCAGGTCAGCAGATTCAGGTGTTGCGATTTGATGACACACCTGGATGCGCCTGTGCGGGTTTGCAGAACCATTCAAATCTTCATTTGTCAATGCTCCCTTTGACAGATCCTCATTGTTTGGGCCCAAAGTTAAGGAACTGTATCCAGATGTGAGAAAGATGGAAAAACTCTGTCTGCTGTGGGTGTATGTTTTTCCGCTCCTCAACGATCCTACTCCAGGAATCAGAGGAGTGGCAGTATGTGGTTTAAGAAGTCCCAGAAGCCTTTCCGGGACACACGTGTTACAGACTCCCCTCTGGGCAGAGGGGGGAGTTACAGTGGGAGACGCCATCCCAGACGCAGGGGTGGTCTGCAGAACCAGGGTTCCAGGGTGTCATCCTCTGGCCAAACCTACCAGCGCTCCTGAAAGGAGGTCTGATTGCTTGCCTCTGGAGGCAGTCAGGGGAAGATTCTCCTTGCACCCAACAGCCTGGCGATGCATAACTACTGCTGCCTGTGTGCTAAGGATCATTTCCAGAGGTTATTTAATCCCCTTCACCCTTTACCCAAGAACCCAAGCAAGACTCCTCGATGTTCCACTCAGTCAGAGGGTTCAAGCAGCATTAGAAATACAAAAACTGCTAGAAAAAAAGAGTAATCGAAGAAGTCCCACCAGACCAATTAGGATCTGGATTTTATTCAAGGTTCTTTTTAGTGCCAAAGAAGACAGGGGACTGGAGACCAATTTTAGATCTCAGCATTCTCAACAAATTTGTCCAGCAGTCAAAATTCCAGATGGTCACGGTTCAATCAGTACTTCCCTTTCTAGAAGAAAACTATTGAATGTGCTCTATCGACTTTCGAGATGTGTATTACCACATAAAAATGGACAAATGCTCAAGAAAGTTTCTCTACTACTGGCTAGGAGTCAGTCACTACCAATATAGAGTGCTGCCCTTTGGCCTCACCACAGCTCCAAGGTGTTCACCAAATGTATGGCAGCAGTGATAGCACATTTGAGGCTGCACAGATTCCAAGTGTTTCCTTTTCTAGCCGTCTGGCTCCTCACCGCTTCCACAAAGCATCTACTTCTTCGAGCAACGGATTTCATTCTGAAACTATCTCAGCAGTTGGGCATTATAGTCAATATTGCAAAATCTCAACTAATCCTTTCCTAGGATATGGAGTTCATTGAAGCTCATCTAAACACTTTGTCATGTGTGGGATGTCTATCCCCTCCACAGGTTACAGAAAGTACAATTTCAGGTTCAGCCTATCCTTCGTTCAAGCAAGATACTGGCTCAGCTAATTCTGCAAGCATTGGGCTCCATGGCTGCAGCAATCACTTTAGTCCCACTAGCAAGATTTCATGTGAGACTCCTTCAATGGCTTCTTGCGAACCAATGGTAAATTGTAACCCACCCCATGAATTACCCAGTTTTTATAACCAGCAAATGCAAAAATGACCTATCCTGGTGGATGCAGTCAGAGATTCTTCTGGGCCATCCTTTTGTCCATCCTCAGCCGAAGGACATAGTGACCACGGATGCTTCCCAGATCGGGGAGGGAGGGCATTATCTGGGGAAGACAGTTCAAAGCACTTGGTACCCTTTCGAGGCCAATCTGCATATCAGCATTCTGGAGTTGAGGGCAGTGCTCCTAGTGTTGTAAGCATTTCACTCTGCCTTACTTCAAGGGATGATAGTGATTCAGTCAGACAATATGTCCGTAGTTTGGTACATCAACAAACAAGGGGGAACCAAGTCCTACCCGCTGTGTTGAGAAGCCCTTCGAGTGTGGCAGTGGGCCATAACGTCCAACTGCTTTCTGATAGCAATGTACATCCCAGGGAGTTCAAACATGATTGCGGACAAACTGAGCAGATGCATCCTCATGCCTCAGGAGTTGTCTCTAAATTCCAGAGTGGCGAAGGAAATCTTCCTTTGCTGGGGCCAGCCTTGCTGCGACCTGTTTGCTTTACCCCTGAACAAGTGCAGAAGCTATTTTTCCCTAATTCCCCCTCAAGGGGAGTCCCCAAGAGTTGCTGTTCTCCTCAATTTGCCCCTGGGTCTCCCTTATGCCTTTCCACATTCCCTCTGATCCCTCTTTTCATCAAGAACGCAGCTCTGTTGGGAAGCAAAGTAATCCTCATTGCAACTTACTGGCCTCGACAAATATGGTTTCCTTTCCTATAGCCTCTTCTACTTCACCATCCGTGGATTCTGGGCCCATTTCTGGACCTTCTGTCCCATTCCCAAGGATTAGTCCATTCCAGTCTACAGACTTTCAGGCTGACTACTTGGTTTCTCCAATTCCATTAGTCACCTGGCATAATGACATTCCATCTCTTGTCCACATTTTTTGGCATCCCATAAGTCATCCACCAGGAATTTCTAGCGTAATAAATGCAATAGATTTTCTGTCTGGGCTTGTGGTAATGGTCTTGATACTTTTTCAGCTCCAGTGGGAAAAGTTCTAGAGTTTCTAGCTACCCTTTTTGGTAAAGTGGCTTCTGCTTCCACAGTTAAAGTTATCTTAGCTGCTGTTTCTAACTTCCATAGTGGTTCTGGTGATCAGCCCATATTCTCTCACAGACTTTGTAAGGTTTTTCTTAAGGGCACCATTTGTTTAAAGCCCCCATTCAGGGATCCTCTACTGGCATTGGATTTGACGTTAGTCTTGCAATCACTTACATTAGCCCCCTTTGAACCTGCAACTACCTGTGACTTGAAGTTTCTCTCTTGGAAAATGCTTCTTCTGGTAGCTGTCACCTCTGCGAGATGAGCTTCCGAATTACAAACTCTATGTTTTAACCTCCTTATCTAGTTTTCCACAAAGACAGTGTGTCATGCAGAACTAACTCATTCTTTCTTCCTAAAGTGGTTTCAGGGGCCAGTATCAATCAATCTATAGATTTGCCTGTATTTTTCCCAAACTTTTCTAATAAAGGCGAATATTGCTTACACCTTTTGGATCTGCACAGGCTGTTACGTTTTTACCTGGACAGAACTAAGCAATTAAGGCAGTCACAACAGTTATTTGCCTCTTTTGTAGACACAACCTTGGTAAAGCTGTCTCTGAGGTTACTCTGTCAAGATGGTTAAGAGATTGCATTTCTTTTAAGAGATTTTTTTTCCTTTATTTACATGAAAAAGAATCTAAGACTTCCTTTGCCGGTGAAGGCACATTCCACAAGATCTATGGCGACTTCAGTTGTTTTTCATTCCAAAGTTTCCATGTCCGAAATGTGCGCAGCTGCAACTTGGGCTACCCGACATTCTTTTATCACTCATTCCAAATTGGGTGTGGTCTCCAGGGGGAGAGCCTCCTTTGGTTCTATGGTTCTCAGGAATGTTCTTCCACAGGGCCACCCAGGATCTAAGGTAGCTGTGGACTCTGTCCCAGAAGTCAAGAATAGATGAAGATTGACAACATCAGATAAAGAAGTTATGTATTACCATAACGTCCCATCTGTGTTGTCAGTCTTCATCTATTCTTTCATCATTCATCCCACCTTACCTGCACCCTCCTATAAAGTCCTGGTGGAGCGATTTGCTGCTCTGGGATTCCTTGTTAGGATACACCTTGGACATGGCTTCTGACTTTATAGTTAGGTCTCATGGTATTGTTCTACAAGTCTGCAAACTCGATCTGAGGTAATATAGAGAAGGGCATTGTGGGAAGACTGTTAGCTCGAGAGATTTTTGGCTAACACGAGCTGTATAATGGCTGGATCGGTTCCCAGGATCGGAACAGTTCCCAGAAGTCGGGAACAGTTGAAGATCGACAACACAGATGGAACGTTATGGTAAGATATAACTTTTTTTTTTTACAATCCAACTGGGCCCAAGTCCATTTTCAACAAAGGCTAGGGAGAAAAAAACCCACAAATACTTCTATATTATCACATTACACAAAATATTAACAAGTACAAGAAAGTGTACAGCATAAACCTAAAATAGTTTACAACCGAGTAATATATTGGGACAGTACAAATTTGCATGATCAGTAGTGAAGGGAGCAGAAAGTAAAATGAGAAAAGAAAAGGAAAATAAACTGAGTACTGTTAAGATAGATGGAAAGGTGAGATGTGAAGAGAAGTATATGAGCACAAGTGAAAAGATAGATGTTCATCGTGTTACACTGCTGCAGTCATCACACTTGGATTATCCCGCAATTGGCCAGAGTTCCAAAATCTTGGTCCAGCATCGGTTGCTGTCGCTTCTTCCCTGACGTCAGTGCGCCAGGGGTATATAAGATGCATCCGACGCCATTTTCTTCAGTCTTTCTTGCCGCGCAGTGCCCGAAGCAGAAGCAGTTTGCAAGTGCCGGTCGGCCGACTCCTGAGATTTTCAAAGTTGAATTTCAGGTCGGAAGTCTTCAATAAAGCTAAGTACCCCATTGGGGAAACTTTTTTCTTGCCTCAGACCGATGTCAGAAAAGGTTAATAATTGTATTTCTTGTGGGAAGCAAATACCTCATAAGGACTTCCACTCTTACTGTATTCCATGCTTAGGCCCTGATCACGACGTCACTAGTTGTCGGTTTTGTGCTAGATTTAACAAACGCACTGTAAAAAAGACGTTTTGATTTTGCTTTGCACTACTTTGGCCAAAGGTTCAATTATACTATGCCATCGGATCAACCGACGACCGCAATTCCGAAAAAACGCAAAGACAAGGATAAGGACAGGCATCCGAGGTCCAAAACCGACGATGAAACCTCTTCTAGGCCTGTACCCAGTTCGCCAGTTCTCAGTGAGGCGCATTCGCAGCGCCTGACACCCACTACCTCAGAGCCACAGGCCGCCTCCGACTCTCACGTGGAGACAACTAGGCCTCTGGAAACTTAAGGTATTGGTCCTATGGAAACTAATCCCTCAGATGGGTCCGGAGCCGCTGAGCAGGCACCGGCCTCTGAGGGTGTTTTCAGACCTTCACAACTTACCATTAAATCAACAGCCAAGACAAAGGTACCATTAAAGACGAAGAAACAAGTAAAGCATTCTCCTGGACAGTCCTCCATGCCTAAGAAACAGATGCTTAAAATGGCCAAAGACCTCATTACTCTAATCAGGGGTTCCCATCCCCCTCCTGAGAAAAGGCCTAGGCAGGATACAGACTATGACTCCTCTGATCAGTTTCCATTTCCTCTGATTCCTCTTCAGACCAGGGATACTCTTTACCCCCCAATGAGGACTCTTATGCTGAAGAATCTATCCATTCAGCCTCTCCTCCTGAAGATTACTCTTTTGGGGAAACTTTACATACCATGAGGGAACATTTCCATTGGGAAAGTCAGGAATACTCAGAATCCAAGAAAAGGCTCAGGAATTTCCTCAGCACAGGCCCCTGGCTATTCCACCTGTACTAGACATTGTGGATGATGTGTTGTCTAAATCCAGCTTATCTCCTGACTCTTTGCCCCCTGCTCCAGCCAAGCCAGATAGGTATTATAGAGTCCCTGACTCTCACAAGTTTCTATACAAAAACCCTTCTGCTGATCCAGAAATTATTTCCCAGGGTCCAAAAGGGGTTAAGGCTTCCATTGCAAAAAATCCAGTACCCTCTGACAGAGATTCCAGAGCTTTGGATAGATGGGAGAAGAAAGTATACATGTCTGCAACTTTAGCAGTAAGAGCTTTAAATTGCCAGTTTCACATGCTTAAGTACCAACAATATTTAATGGCTCAGTTAGAACAGAAAATGCTTACTAGCTCAGAAGCTCCTGATTGTAAAGAAATGCAGGATTTATTGCATGCAGTTGAACAGGTGGGAAAACATACTCTGCAATGTGGTTTTGAGTCTTTAGAGGCCTCTTGTAGAGCCGCCGTTACAGGTTCTGTTATTCGAAGACATGCTTGGTTAAAAGAACAGAGTTTACCTGAACATGTTAAGGCAAAGTTATTGGATGCTCCTTTACAACATGATACCTTATTTGATGTTAAGGCAGAAGTGGTGTTAAAGAAAATGGAGGATAAAGCTAAATCTATGCAAACAGTCAAGGATTTCTTACAGGTACAGCCACATCGGTTTAGCAGAAATTGGCCAACAAAAAATTGGTCTTTTCCAGTGTCAGACAGGCCACAGAGAGGCAGATACAGACGCCCAAGAGGCAGATCTCAACCCCAAGGCTCAAACAGACAATGGCAGTGGGGCACCTCAACCCCAAAAGGCAGTGAGGACAAGTCTCAACCTTACAGGAAACAGTCACAATGACTTTCCCTTGCGTGCGCCAAGCACGTCCCTTCTGGAAGCCCCCTTAGGGGGAAAACTAGCACTTTTTTCTCAAAACTGGCAAACAATCACCCAAGACAAATGGGTCCTGAATATTGTGTCTCAAGGTTACAGATTCCACTTCCATACTTTACTAAAGCTAAAAGGAATGCCAGACCTGCCACAAAATCAATGGGCAGAGGCACAAAAACAAATTTCAGCCCTCATGGACATGAGAGCTATACAAAAAGTACCACAACAGGAACAAGGACAAGGATTTTACTCAAGACTCTTTCTGGTCCCCAGAAAGGACAAAGCCTGGAGGCCTATACTGGACCTTTCAATTCTGAATACTTACCTGGATATTCCGAAATTCAAAATGTTGACGTTACAGCAGCTTCTATCCATGCTGGGCAAGAAGGCTTGGCTTGTTACTCTGGACCTCAAAGAGGCATACCTGCATGTCCCTATCAGACAAAATTGAAGAAGATACCTCCGATTCAAAGCTGGTACAATGCACTACCAATTCTCTGCACTGCCCTTTGGCTTATCTACTGTGCCCAGGGTCTTCACAAAGTGCCTGGCACCAGTAATTGCATTTTGCAGACAAAACGGAATTCAAATGTATCCATACCTGGACGACTGCCTCATTCAAGCAGAGACAAAGGACATTCTTCTACAGCATGTGGCGTTGGTGAAAAGGTTGCTAATTTCTCCAGGGTACACAGTAAATGAAAAGAAGTCAAAACTAGTGCCCTCACAACAGATAACATTCCTGGGTGCCAGCTTAAATACAACGGCCCAGATGGCTTACCTCACGCCAGACAAACAAGTGCAACTAACTCAATATTTTCAACTACTGGCAAAAACGTCCCATCTCCCTGCAAGAAAAATTCTGCAGGCCCTGGGATTCATGGCATCCTGCATACTACTAATACCATATGCCAGACTGCATATGAGGAAATTACAATGGTACCTAAAAAGTGTTTGGACTCAACATTCTAACAGTCTAGAAGCAGTAATTCCAATAATTCCCTGCCTACAACAGGGGTTTCGATGGTGGGAACAGTCATGTCACCTAAACAAGCGTCAGCCTTTTACCCAACCCACAGCCAGGCAAACTCTAACAGATGCTTCGGATTACGCCTGGGTAGCACACATGGCAGGAACATGCATTCAGGGCAAGTGGACCACAGACCAGATGCATCTTCACATCAATCAAAAAGAGATGTTGGCTGTTCAAAATGCCCTAACAGCTTTCAAGGACCTTCTACACCCAGGACAACTATTACTAAAGACAGACAACACCACAGTAATGTGGTACATAAACAAACAAGGGGCACTCACTCTTATCCCCTATGCAGGCAAGCCATGCCCTTGTGGAACACAGCTTTAACGTACCAAGTTCACCTGTAAGCACAATTCCTGCCAGGAAAGAAAAATACTCTGGCAGACAACCTAAGCAGAAATGTCATGGACCCTCACGAATGGAAATTTAACTCACAAATCTTCAGCATGATAACACAAAAATGGGGATACCCAGACATAGATCTTTTTGCCTCCCCTCTGAATTGCCAACTACAAACATTCTGCACAAGGACTTATCACAAACAGGCATGAAAAGTGAATGCTCTTCTGTTCAGCTGGAAAAACCTAAAAGTCTATGCCTTCCTACCACTGCCTCTCCTTTCAAAGGTACTCCTAAAAGCCAGACAAGAAAAACCACAGATGATCCTGATTGCTCCAGACTGGCCACGCCAGCACTGGTACCCTATCTTAAGGAACTTGGCCCACCATGGATTTTGCCCCAAATTCCACACCTTCTGACTCAACAAAACAATCAGATCCTGCATGATCAGCTCAAAACCCTAAACCTGGCTGCATGTACCTTACCCGACACCTGCAGCAGTTGGAAAGACCCCAAAAGTTCCTCACCAAAAGGATAAAGGGGCTCAAACATATGTCATACGATGCCCGACTGAAGAAACTCCAGGTCTATTCAGTCGCATACTGTCTGCTCAGAGGTGATCTGTGCCTGACATACAAGGCCATGTCCAACCCGGAATTAATGGACATGCTCCACCTCAAAAAATCCAAATCCACCAGAGCCACAAGAGCAAGAGACTTAAACCTCAACACGGATATAAATAGGACGTGCTGGAGGGACAGATTCATCACCCAGAGACTCCCTACACTATGGAACAGAATCCCAGTCCATGTGAGGCAGAGCCCCTCACTGACTCTGTTCAAGAGAAATCTTGACGAGTGGATGGGAAATCGTAGGTTTACCCCGGGAATCATCTCTGTATCACTGCTGGACAGAGGCACAGCAAACTAATGGGTATAGTATTCTCATCCTAAGGGGTGGTGAAAGCCACACACACTCTGGCTAGGCTTATAAATGCCCTAGGGCAGATAGCCTAGTATGAACCTATGAACCTATGGCAGATACTTTAGTCAAACAGGCAACACCTCTCTCTAAAGCTGTTATGGATGTCATTTTGGAGGCCAGGAGGCCTAGCACCAGGAAAGCTTACTCAGAAAAATGGAAGAGATTCTGCGCCTGGAACCAGGCTCACAGCCTTGACCCTCTTGTTCCAAACATTCGTCAGATTTTACAATACTTAACTGAGATGCTGGACAGAGGCCTATCCTTAATTAAGATTCACGCCTCTGCCATTTCTGCACATTACAACACGGATCCTCCTTTATTCTCTCATCCCTTGCTAAAGCAGTACCTCAGAGGGGCTAAAAACATAAGACCAAGAGAGCACCAACACCAACTTGGGACCTCAATTTCGTTTTGGAAAAACTGACCCTACCACCTTTTGAGCCAACCATTACAGCTGATCTAAAATTTTTATCATGGAAAACAGCTCTGCTCCTGGCAGTAACTTCAGCACGAAGAGTCTCAGAGCTACAGGCATTAATGGCAGTGGAACCTTTTATAATTTTTCATCAGGATAGGGTATCTTTAAGGACAAAACCCTACCTTCATGCCAAAGGTGGTATCTAGTGTGGCTCTTAACCAAACCATCCATTTGCCTACTTTTTATCCAAACCCCCAAAATAAAGGGGAGAAACTTCTGTATTCTTTAGACATACACAGGCAGCTATGCATCTACTTGGACAAAACAAAAGCTTTCAGGAAAACTGATCAACTGTTTGTAGCATATGCTGCAGGATCACAAGGCAAGGCTATCTCAAAGCAGACTATATCCAAATGTATAGGACACTATTCGGTACTGCTACACACAGCATGGAAAATTAGTCCCTAATAACATTAAGCCTCATTCCACCAGGGCAATAGCCACTTCAGCAGCCTTTCTCAGAGGAGTACCTACCAAGGAAATTTTGGAGGCTGCAACTTGGAGTTCAGTGCACACCTTCACCAAGCATTGCCACCTGCCTCTTTACTCTAAATCCAGAGCAGGATTTGCCACTGCAGTTCTGCAGGGCCTCTTAGTCAATCCTAACTCTTTATAGACCAACCACCCAAACCTAGCTTTGGGATTCAACCCAAGTGTGATGACTGCAGCAGTGTAACACGATGAACATAGTACAGTTTTGTACCTACCATAAATGTAGATGTTCGAGTGTTCACACTGCTGCAGTCCCCCCATCCCCTCTGAACTAGCTGGACTTATCTATACCCTTCTATCCTATACAACCTTTGGGGTGTATTTGCTGGTAACTGAAGGTATTGTTTTTATTTTATATGTATATTTTTGAGGTTAAGTTGTCTATCTCGCCTTCATTCTTGCTGGATGGGTTTGGAGCCGATCCTCGGCTCTGACTCGGCCTTCTACTAAAGCTCGAGAGCTATTTACTGGCTCGAGGCCACCCCATATCCCACAATGCTTGGCGCTAGATACCCAGATCTCGTTTGCCGCTTCAGCTACGAGGTTGCGTTTTTACTGGCTCAGGTCGTATTAATCCTTTTTTTATATTTTCAGCTAATATTTAACTGTATTTTTTCTTAGAGATAGATTGTCTTTACCTTGTAGTATAGTTATACCGTGTATCCCGTAGTTTGTCCCACTTAGGAAACTCGTTTTCTGTTGGAGAGTTTCTACCCCCCCCCTTTGTTTCTTCTCTATTAGTGGCTAACCCCCTCCCCCCTTTTTGTACCTATAGGAGTAGTGTTTGGCCTTCTAGTTTTTTTGTATACTTTTTATTGAGGTTGTTGTTATTATTATTAAGTGTGGGTGATAGGGATAGTTTTTTTCTGCTTATTATTGTTAGCTTATCCAGTGTGGCCGTGTGAGTGTGTCTGTGTGCCTTGTTTTAAGCACTAGTGTAAGTTTTCTCTCTTTGGTATCCTCGGGCCAGTATGTCCAAGGATACAAAAGTTTCAGGCTTCAAGAAGTGTGACTCGTGCTATCAGAAGATGTCTCTGACAGACGGTCACACTTCTTGCGTTTATTGCTTGGGTTCCCTACACCTGCAGGACTCCTGCTTGGTCTGTCATGCCTTCAGCCCGAGATTCCTGCAGGAGCATAGGAACAAGCTTATTTTGAGAGGCCTACTCAAGCCAGAGGGATCCCCAGCAAAGCCACAGTCGGGGAAATCCTCAAAGCCCGACAAGCCGTCGGCTCCCAGTTCAGAGCCGTCGCCGGGCGGAGCATCTGCCTCCTCTTCGGCTCCGGCTGGAGCCGACACCTGTATACCTCAATCGGCTCCGACTTTACTGTCGGAACCGTCATTGGGCCGAAAACGTTCTAGGTCCCCTTCCCTAGAATCGGTTCGCTCGGCTCCGAGGTCACCGTTGTTTCAGTCGGAACGAAGCCGTAGGTCCCACTCCTCTTGGTCTTCCAGGTTATCCGACCATGACTTGGAGAGGGTGGTCAGTAGACTACATAAATCACAGGCCCTGGCCAAGATGTTAACCAGCCCTTCTCAACAGACTGTGGCTGTCCCGGTGTTTTCAGCAGTTCCTTCTCCGACTCCCCTTTTGTGTTAGGAGCCAGAGCTGGTTGGGGCTCGAATCTTGGAAATGGAGCCGATACCACACCTTTCTGCTCCTTCGTCGGCTCCGTTCTCTTCATTGGTTCCTTCCTTGGAGGGATCTGGGCGCCGGGACTCCCTCGTCGGCTCCGAGGGGGTGAGTGGCATCGGACCCTTGTCCGACCCCGTTCTCCCTCTCGGAGCTTCGGCGCAGGTGAGCTCGGCCCCGACATCGGCCTTGGAGCCGTCCCTCTCAGTGCCGGGAGGGGTTCACGTCTCTTCGGAGAGGGGACCCTCTGCTCTGCCTGACAGGGGCACCTTCGATCGGCCCCTTCGGCTCCTCCCCCCATGGTGCCTGCATTGGTCTCTGGCCACCCCCCTGACCCCAAGCGTGGAGAACAGACGCTCCAGGCCGCCCCATTGGACGTATCTTCTTCTTCCGAGGCCTCCCCTGATCATTCAGAGGAGCCCCCTCGGAAGAGAAAATGTAAGAGGAAACATGTTGACTCCCCCGAGTCAGTCACGTCTGATACCGACTTGGAGGATTCGGAAGGGTCCCCAAGATCCCCCTCTGAGGATGTCTGTTTTTCAGACATCCTAGAGATCCTTAAGCAGAGGGGGAACTGGACTGCCCTTAACCCTTCCGAGGACGAGTGTGTGTGCCTGGACGTATTTGGTTCTTGCCCTTCCACCTCCTGGGTGTCTTCACCCTTTGACCCGCTCATGGAAGTGGTGGCTCGAAGGGAGTGGTCAGCCCCGGACACAGTGGAACCAACTCCCCACAGGCCCACTAAGTTCATTACAGCCCCATCCGACAAACAATTTCAGACAAAAGGTATCCCTGTTGATGCCATGGTGGTGGCAGCAGCCACTAAGAAGGAGTTGGCTGACCCTTCAGTGCCTGTCCATCCACCTAATAAAGAGTCTAAGACAATGGACAGGTACGGGAAGCAGATGTTTTCTTCAGCGACTTTTTCCATGCAGTCGCTGAATTATCTGTGCCATTTCACCCGCCTTCAAAGGGATCTTCTCAAGGAACTGGGTGATACCCTTCAGGATCCATCAGCTGCGGGGGCTCAGGATAAGATTAACTCCCAGCTGGCGACCCTTAAGCGGCTCATTTCTTATGCAGCCGATGGGGCGAGTAGGGCCGCAGGTACAGGCGTGGCTTTGAGAAGACATGCCTGGATGCGGTTATGTATCTTTGCTGACCCCTTTAAGGCATCCTTCACCAATACCCCCTTCGATGGTTTGGCTCTATTTGGACCACAGGTGAACGATACCCTTACCAGGTGTGAGCAGGAAGGCAAGACTCTCTGCTGTGGGAGTCCGTTTTTCTACTCCCTCTAGACCATACCCTAAAGGTCAGAAGAGTGGAAAAATGTGGTTTCAGAAACCCCAGGGAATCGTGCCTGCCACACGTGGCGAGTTTCCCTCCATGGGCAGAGGAGGGAACAATAATAGACACCACCCGCGGGGCAGATGGGGTCCACAAAATCAGGGTAGCAGAGAGTCCTTCTCTGACAAACCCTTTCAGCAACGCTTAGGGGCTGCCCGACTGTCCACCTTCGGAGGCAGTCAGGGGAAGATTGTCACTGTACCCAGAAGCCTGGCGACTCCTCACACAAGACAAATGAGTACGGTCCATCATATCCGAGGGTTACAAAATCCCCTTTGTCCACACCCCTGTACAAACAACCAGGTCCCTTCCAGATGTTCCACCCGGTATAAGGGAACAAGCAGTGCTAGAAATTTCAAAACTGCTGAAAAAAAGGGCCATCCAGCCAGTCCCAGCAGTCCAGCAAGGCTCCGGGATTTACAAGTTCTTTTTAGTACCAAAAAAGACAGGGGACTGGAGACCCATTTTGGATCTCAGCAGGTTAAACAAATCTGTTCAAAGAACGAAGTTCCGGATAGTCATGCTTCAGTGTATTCTACCCTTTTTGGGTCAGGACAATTGGATGTGCTCCATAGACCTTCAGGATGCGTACTACCATATCAAAATGAACAGACACTCCAGAAAGTTTCTCCGCTTCCAGCTGAGAGCCAGTCACTATCAATTCAGAGCCCTGCCCTTTGGTCTCACCACAGCCCCCAGGGTATTCACCAAATGCATGGCAGTGGTTATGGCTCACCTGAGACGTTGAGGATTCCAGGTGTTTCCATATCCAGACGACTGGCTCCTTACTGCTTCCACCAGGCATCAGCTAATACGAGCCAGGGATTATACTATCCAAACTTGCTCCGAGCTAGGTATCTCAATAAATTTCGAAAAGTCTGCATTGTCTCCTTGTCAATCTATAACCTTTATAGTCGCAAGATTAAATACAAAAGAGCTGTCTGCAAAACTTCCTTTAGACAGAGTATCAGACATTCGCCGACATGTGCGGGTCTTACTACAGTGCAAGAGGATTCAGGCCAGATCTGTACTGAAAACTTTTGGTGTCATGGCAGCAGCAATCACATTACTTCCCCTGGCTCGTTTTAACATGCGGATTCTTCAGTGAATGCTTTTTACCCAATGGTCTTTTCAACAACTTCCGATGTCTCATAACATAATAATCACTCAATCATGCAAAGACCACCTGGCTTGGTGGATGGTCTCCCCTCTACTACTTCAGGGCAGACCGTTTGTTCTTCCTACTCTTGTTGCCTCAGTGACTACGGATGCCTCCCTGATAGAGTGTGGGGGGGCATTTTCAGGGCAGGGCTGTCTAGGGCACTTGGCAACCTCTAGAGTACCACTTGCACATAAACGTCTTGGAGATGAGAGCGGTGCTTTTAGCGTTGCAAGCTCTTCAGGACTCTCTACCCACCGGGACTATTGCAATTCAAGCAGACAATATGTCTGTAGTGTGGTACATCAACAAGCAGGGCGGAACCAAGTCCTATCCCTTATGTCGAGAAGCACTCAGACTCTGGCAGTGGGCGATCTCCTCTCAACGGTTTCTGATAGCAACACACATCCCCGGGAAGTCCAACGTCACAGTGGACAGGCTAAGCAGAGCTATTCTCATGCCTCACGAGTGGTCTCTCAATCAGTCAGTAGCGGACAAAATCTTCCGCAGATGGGGTTAACCTTGCTGCAACCTTTTCTCAACCCCTCTCAACAGCAAGTGCGACGATTTCTTCACTCTCTTCCCCCTCCCCGGCCACTCACCCAGAGACGCTCTAGTTCACGATTGGCCGCGTTGTCTTCTGTATGCTTTCCCACCTTTTCCCCTAATTCCCAAACTAATTCAGAAGGCGACCACGTTGGGATCCAGGATGATCCTCATTGCACCTTACTGGCCTTCACAAATTTGGTTCCCATTCCTGCATCGTCACCTGCTGGAGCAGCCTTGGAATCTGGAACCAATGCCAGACCTCTTGGTCCATCAGTCGGGCGGGCTGCACCAATCCCTTCAGTCTCTCAACCTCACAGCTTGGTTGCTCCACTTCCAGCCTTAGCCAGGCTTCCACATATTTCTCAGCCGGTGCGTGAAATCATCCTTTCTTCGCACAAATCTACTACCAGGAAGACTTATGCTATTAAGTGGAAACGTTTCTCTTTCTGGGCAGAGGCTAGAAATATAGACCCCTTTACAGCCCCTGTCCATCACTTTCTAGATTTTTTAGCAGAACTTTTTCGAGCTGGTTCCTCGTCTGCCACCATTAGGGTCCAATTGGCTGCTATCGCAAATTTCCACGCTGGCCTGTCAGAAGCCAGCATCATGTCCCACAAACTTTGCAAGGCCTTTCTTAAAGGGACTATTTTACTTAGGCCCCCGGTCAGTGATCCCCCGCCTCCATGGGATTTAAACCTGATATTAGCTTCCTTGATTCTTCCACCTTTTGAACCTGCGGCCTCCTGTTCCTTAAAATTACTCTCCTGGAAGACTCTCTTTTTAGTAGCCATCACTTCAGCTAGGAGAGTTTCGGAACTTCAAGCCCTCTGTATTCGCACTCCTTATCTTGTTTTTCACAAGGATAGAGTTACACTCAGGACTAATCCTTCTTTTCTGCCCAAGATACCTTCCGAAACAAACCTGAATCAGGCTATTGATGTACCTGTCTTTTTTCCTAACTATTCGAACAAAGCTGAAAAAAACTTACACCAATTGGACATTCATAGGCAATTACGTTTTTATTTGGATAGGACTAAGCAAACAAGAAAATCAGACCAACTCTTCCTGTCCTATGCTGAGGACAAACAGGGCCTGCCAGTTTCTAAAGTAACCTTATCCAGGTGGTTGGCCTCTATTATTACTTTGATTTATCAACTGAGACATAAAGAACTCCCTACAACACCAAAAGCTCATTCCACCAGAGCGTTAGCTACTTCGGTAGCTTTTCAAGCAAGACTACCAATGGAATCTATTTGTGCTACAGCCACATGGGCCACTCCTCATACTTTCATTTCACATTATAAGTTGGATATGGCCTCTAGGAGTCGAGCTGATTTTGGTTACACTGTGCTCAAGAGTCTGTTCCAATGAGCCACACAGGACTAAGGTGCTAGGGACGCTGTCCCATCCAGCAAGAATGAAGGCGAGGTAGACAACTTAACATTAAGAAGTTATGTACCTACCATAACGTCCCATGTTAGTTGTCTTCTTCTCACCTTCTTTCTGGACAGACAGAGAAGAGTCACTTTTTGAGGCCTTCTTCCTCTGGCTGAGTCTTATCTGGTTACGTCCTTCTCTGTTTTAGTACTGTAGGTAAACCTTGTAGTTTGGACAGGTGTCCTTGAAATTTTCTTCTGTGGTGTTAGCTCTGCCAATCATGATCTGGGTATCTAGCGCAAAGCATTGTGGGATATGGGGAGGCCTCGAGCCAGTAAATAGCTCTTGAGCTTTAGTAGAAGGCCGAGTCGGAGCCGAGGATCGGCTCTGAACCCATCCAGCAAGAAAGAAGGCAAGAAGAAGACAACTAACATGGAACGTTATGGTAGGTACATAACTTCTTAATTAGCAATATGTATTGCCTACCCACTTGGGGGCACCTGACATCTGGGGCAAGAAAAACTGAAGAAAATGGCGTTGGATGCATCTTATATACCCCTGGCGCACTGATGTCAGGGAAGATGCGACAGCAACCAACGCCGGACCAAGACTTTGGAACTCTGGCCGACGGCAGGATAACCCAAGTGTGATGACTGCAGCAGTGTGAACACTCGAACATCTACATTTATGGTAGGTACAAAACTGTACTTTAATTTTCATGTAGAGCAAATTGTGTGAAGAGTATTGAATATCAAGTAATAAAAGGGCACCTATGAGGAGGAGATTGTGAATTTTTGATAGTTACAAAAGTGAAGGGTATTTGAGTCGAGATTTATTGTGGTACACTAAATGTCATGTTAATAAATAGATTTTAAATAAGGGCAAAGCCACTGTGAGGTTAGATACATATGTATTTTGTCTTGGAACTGTGTTAGATTTCATTCCTGTCTGGGGGTATAGAGTTCCATATTTAGAATATAGTAGCAGAGAACAGTGTGTCTTCACGGTGATTGTAGAATTTTGATATTTGTAGGAGAATGTGTGTTTGGGATCTTAGATTTCTGGCTAGAAAATATTAGTGATGTTTGATACTGTGGGGCACTTGTTTGGTTTGAATGTTTACTGCAAACTTGGCAATTTTGTTGTAGGCTTGCTATAGTGTTTGCTCATAACATTTCAGAATATTATTTTATTTATTTTTTTATTTATTTAACATTTGTTTACTATGAAAGTCCAACTTGGAACAAAGCCAATTTTCAGCGGAGGCCCGGGGTTAGTATTCAAGATATATATAATAAAGTTGGTAGGAACACTGTTTACTAATGTAAGGTGTTGCCTGGATCTATATAATTCACTTAGTTTGTATAGGTTTTTAATGTGTAACATAGTCTGTGTATTTGTCAGTTTGTGGTCAGTGATCACAGGGCTAGCCACCTGGCAGTGTAAACCTTGGCTCAAGAGGATTGTCACTGTAGAAGTGATACCCCAACCCCATGTGCAAAATGGGAAAAAGGGGTTGAAGGTGGATGGATGGATCACACCTGGCAGTTTAGTGCTGGTGACTTATTTGATTACTGTGTGGTATTTTTGGATTGGATGGTGATGATGCCATGTAAAATAAAATGTTTTGATCTGATGTTGTTAATCTTCAATCTGAAGTAGGAGATTCATTTGTCAGCAACCTGTGGGTATGGAACCGATATCGGATCCGAACCGGCATGGTTTATCCAGCTATGGATCCAAGCTCCTAGCTCCTTCCCTCACCCATAATGCCCTGCTCTCCCTACATGACCTCAGACCTAGTTTGCCGCGTACATGGTGACAGCTTGATCTTAGAGCTCCTACAGCTAAGTGGAATTTTATTGCTTATTAAGGTTTTTTTCGATCTTTTAGTGCTATATTTGTGTGAAAGTGTTAGGTTCCCTATACCCTTATACTGTTTTTGGTTAGTTTCAAAAATTTTTTTTGTGTAATTCCCTCCCCTCGCTGGTAGCGTAGTTGTGTGTGCGTGGTCTTTGGGGCCTGTAGTGTGTCTGTGTAGTTAACTTTGTTAACCTGTTACTTTTTTAATTTTTTTCTCTTCTGTTTTAAAAAAAAAAAAAAAAAAAAAAGTAAAGTATGTCAGAAGCCCCAAAGGCGATTTTCTCCAAGTGCTCCGAGTGTGGCCATAAGCTGTCCCCTGCTGATGGCCACACTCGGTGCATTCGATGCCTTGGGGTTGAACACCTCACCTCTGGATGTTCAATCTGTGCAGGGTTCAACCCCAGGGCATTGAAGGAGCGGAGGTCGAAGCTGGTCTTGGCGGGACTTTTGCCCCCTGACTCGGCTTCGGCCTCCGCCCCGTTAGTAGTTACCGCTCCTGCGGTACCTGCCCCACCTGCTCCTGCTCCTCCTCCCGGGACTCACACTCCCTCTATGGGTTCGGAGGACAGGGAAGCTAGGAAGAAGGACCGGAGAGAGAAGCACCACAAGCGGCGGGCCGAGACCTCCGTCTCGGCCCCGCCGGCTAAGCGGGCTTCTCCTCCGACCTCTCTAGCTACTGGTTCTCCTACATCTCGGGGCTCCGGTCCCCGACCTTTTCACCGGGACCTGAGGAGGAGGAGACCCGACCTCCTTCGAGGCTATCGAGGCTGTACTCTAGGCCTACCTCGGTAGCCTCTTCGAGGTCCACTTATAGTCTTTCTGACGCTGATCTGGACCGGATGATGCGAAGGTTCATCCAGGCCCAGATGCAGATGGGAGTGCTCCTGCCTCCCCCCCCCCCCCCCTGGGGGGGAGCTCGACCCCCTTTTTCAAGCCCATTGCTCCTTCTCCGACCCGCTACCCGGGTTCGGAGCGCTCGGAGCCGGGCAGCTTTGGAGCTGGGGGTGGGTCGGTTCCGATAGTATTGGCTACTTCGGATCCGACCCTGCCCTCGAGTGCGTCAGATCCGACCTCTCGGAGCCTTGGTCCGAGCTTTGGATCCGAGGGACTTAGTGTGCCTTCGGCGCCGTCCGTGTCGGAGCACACTGGGCCCTCGGATCCGAGGGCTCGGCGCCGGCTCCGATCCACTCATCGGATCCGAGGGGGAGACGACTGTCAGATCCTTTGGTCGAGGCTGGCTCCCCTTCGGCTTTTGATGTAGTGGAGAGGGCTCTGTTGAGGGCATCCGGACTCCCGGCACTTGCTTCGGCTCCGTCCCACACTCCATCTGCTCTGGGTCAGGCTTCCATCACCCTGCCACTGGGACAGCCTGTTTCGATGTCCCAAGCCGTTCCTGTGGAACTTGACACAGCTTGCGAGGGTTCCTCGGACAGCCCCCCCGAGGAGGCACCTCGCAAGCACACGTGTAAAAGGAGGCACATAGACTCCCCCGAGTCTTTGACTGAAGACACGGACTTGGAGGAAGGGGAAGGCTCCCCAAGATCATCCCCCGAGGATGTCTCCTTTGGAGACATCATGGAAATGCTTCATATAAGAGGTGGGTGGTCTACCCCAAAGTCTTCTTCGGACGAGTCCGTGTTCTTGGAGGCATTCGAAGCAGGCTCGTCTACCTCTTGGGTGTCCCCTCCTGCCGACCCCCTGGTGGACCTCATTACCACCAGGGCGTGGAAGGAACCGGACACCGTGGAGCCAATTCCCAAAAGGCCAGACAGGATCCTCAGCCCCCCTGCTGACCGTGCCCACTGGAGTAAGGTAGATGCCATGTTGACGGCAGCAGCCACCAAGAGGGAACTCGCCCGGGAGAGTCCCTCAGTCCATCCTCCGAGCAAGGAGTCTCGGATGATGGACCGCTTGGGGAAGCGAATGTTTAGTTCAGCGACCTTCTCAGTGAGGGCGCTCAACTATCTGGCACATGTTATTAGGATGCAGCGCGATCTTATTAAAGAATACGCTGCATCCCCCCCAGAGTCCATGTCGGAGGAGGACAAAGCATTGCACTCCACCCATATGGCCACTCTTCGGTCCGTTACAAATACTTCTATGCGGTTGCTTTCCCATGTCACTGAGGGAGCCGCTAGAGCTGCAGGAGTAGGCCTAGTCACGAGACGTCAGGCCTGGCTCCGCCATTGCGATTTCACGGAGCCCTTCAAGGCGTCCTTCGCGAACGCCCCCTTTGATGGTTCTGCCCTCTTTGGCAAAACGGTTCGCGACACCTTGGTCCAGAGAGAGAAGGACGGGAAGACGCTGTCTGCTGTCGGAGTCCGCTTCTCTGTGCCCCAGAGGTCCTACTCTAGGAACCAAAAGGGCCAGAAGAAGATGTGGTTCCGGAAGTCGCAGCAATCCCAACCCGCTCCGGACATCCAGTCCTTCCGTGGCAGAGCAGGACAGGGCGGACGCCGCCCCAGGGGCAGAGGGGCTCCCAGGAATTTCGGGTCCAGAGAACCTTTCTCTGTGCGGTCCGCACAGCAACCCTGAGGGGTTGCCCGACTGCTCCACTCTGGAGGCAGTCGGGGGGCGTTTTTCGGAGTACCTAGCGGCATGGGAGTCCATAACAACAGACCGCTGGGTCCTTCGTATCATATCCAGAGGATGCAAAATTCCCTTTATTTGTGTCCCAAGACCAAAATCCCTCCCTGACGTTCCACCCGACCAGAGGGAGGCTGCTTCAGCAGAAATTGGCTACCTGCTAAGCAAAAGAGCCATCCAGCCCGTCCCCTCAGACCAGATCGGATCAGGGTTTTACTCCAGGTTCTTTTTAGTGCCAAAAAAGACAGGGGACCTAAGACCCATTTTAGATCTGTCCCTATTAAACCTGGCAGTTCCCAAGGAGAAGTTCCGGATGGTCACTTTACAATCTATCCTCCCCCTTCTGGGAGAGAATCACTGGATGTGCTCCATAGACTTCAAGGATGCGTACTACCACATACTAATGGACAGACGGTCCAGGAGGTTTCTTCGCTTCCGGCTGGGAGCCAGTCACTACCAGTTCAGGGTCCTTCCCTTTGGCCTCACCACAGCCCCCAGGGTGTTCACCAAAGTGCTATCAGTGGTCGCGGCCCACCTGAGGCTTCAGGGGGTGCAGGTCTTTCCGTACCTGGACGACTGGCTTCTCACCGCCCCAACAAGGCATCTACTATCTTCAGCAAGGGACTCCTTTCTTCATCTAGCTCCCTGGCTAGGTATCACAATAAATGTAGCAAAGTCCAACCTGGCCCCTACTCAGCTGTTAGATTTCATAGGTGCCAGGTTAGACACAAGGAAGTTAAGAGCCTTCCTCACAATCGACAGAATTCGGAATCTTCGACTCCAGGTGCGGGCCATCCTCCACTCCAGCCCAGTTCCAGTGGAATTGGTCCTGAGGGCACTAGGGTCCATGGCGGCAGCGATTTCTCTTCTCCCACTTGCCCGCTTGAACATGCGGGTACTTCAGTGGACACTTCAAGTACAATGGTCTTACCTTTCTCTTCCCTTGCATCATCCCGTTGCAATCAGCAAGGCTTGCAAGCGGTCTCTTTTGTGGTGGCTCCATTCAGAGGATCTCCTAGGGGGCTGCCCTTTTTGTGCATCTCCCCCCCTTGCCACAGTGACCACGGACGCATCCCACCTCGGGTGGGTGGGGCACTTTGCGGGACGGACAGTCCAAGGCACGTGGAACGACTCAGAGACCTCCCTGCATATCAAAATTCTGGAGATGAGGGCCATGCTCCTGGCGTTGCAAGCACTGCAGGCCTTTCTTCCCCTGGGAACAATTGCGATTCAATCGGACATGTCAGTGGTCTGGTACATCAACAAACAGGGAGGAACCAGGTCTTACCCTTTATGTCGAGAAGCCATGAGAGTGTGGGAATGGGCGATCTCCACCAACCGCTTTCTCATCGCAATGCATATTCCGGGTCGGTCCAACATCCTTGCAGACAAACTCAGTCGCACCATTCTCTCCCCGTATGAGTGGTCTCTCAATGCTCAAGTAGCGAAACGTATCTTCGCACGGTGGGGAACTCCTTGTTGCGATCTCTTTGCTTCTCCCTTAATCACCAAGTGCGACAGTTTTTTCGCTCTAATCCCTCCTCCCGGGGATTCCCCGAGGGACGCTCTGGTGCATGCTTGGCCTCCCGGTCTTCTGTACGCATACCCCCACTCTTCCTCTGATGCTCCAGGTTCTTCAGAAAGCCTCTCGGTTGGGGTGCAGAATGATCCTCATAGCCCCATTCTGGCCTCGGCAGATTTGGTTCCCTTACCTAAGGTCTCACTCAGTGCATCCACCTTGGATTCTAGATCCCATCCCGGATCTGATAACACACCCATCGAACCTACCATCTCCGAACCTGGACAACCTGAAGCTAACTGCTTGGCTGCTCCGGTTCCACTCCTAATTAGGACTCCCGGTATTTCATCTCCCGTTAAGGCTATCCTGGTAGCGGCGCACAAACCCTCTACCAGAAGAACTTACCGCAGTAAATGGAAGCGATTCTCCATCTGGGCGGAGAGGCAAGGTCTAGATCCCTTCACGGTACCCCTTCCCGTGGTCCTAGATTTCCTTACCACTCTTTTTAATGATGGCGCCAGTAGTTCCATGGTCAAAGTTCAGCTAGCGGCCATTTCTCATTATCATGTTGGTCATGACTCTGGACCTCTTATGTCTGCCAAGTTATGTAAAATCTTCCTAAAAGGCACCTTTCTGCTTAGACCCCCGGTCAAACAGGCGGTTCCACCATGGGATCTTTCTTTGGTTCTTCAGGCCTTGACCGCTCCTCCCTTCGAACCTGTGGCCACTGTAGATCTAAAATTCTTATCTCTTAAGACTGCATTTTTGGTAGCCATTACTTCAGCAAAAAGAGTTTCAGAACTTCAAGCCCTTTCCATAAACCCGCCGTACTTGATCATCCATCCGGACCGTGTGTACCTCAGGATCAATCCCTCTTTTCTTGCTAAGGTAGCTTCTGAAGCAAATATTAATCAGTCCATCAATCTCCCCGTTTTCTTTCCTAATTATCAGAACAAAGGCGAGTACAAGCTGCATTCATTGGATGTTCACAGGCAGCTTCATTTTTATCTTAATAGGACAGCTGGTCACAGGCAATCCGATCAGTTGTTCGTTTCCTTTGCCAAATTTAATCTAGGTAAACCAATTTCAAAAGTTTCCTTGTCGCGATGGATTTCCCAGTGTATTTTATTAGCTTACCAGGCTTCTGGGAGGCCCGCACCGGACGGAGTTCATGCTCATTCAACCCGCTCAGTTTCTACCTCAGCAGCCTTCAAAGCTAGGATACCTCTGGATGACATTTGTTCAGCGGCCACTTGGGCTTCATCTCATACCTTTATTTCTCATTACAAGCTGGATATCACGTCTAGAGGTAGAGCATCCTTTGGTTCCGCGGTGCTCCGGAATATCCTTCCATGACGGCCGCCCAAGAATAAGGTAGCTGGGGACTCTGTCCCACAGGTTGCTGACAAATGAATCTCCTACTTCAGATTTAGAAGTTATGTACTTACCATAACGTTCCATCTGAGTAGGTGTATTCATTTGTCTGCAACCATCCCGCCCTCCTATCCCCCTGGCCTTTTCAGTTTCCTGCATAGAGTGTGTTACACTTTATTAGGGTATTTGATACAGGGCAAACTCGATCTGAGGTCATGTAGGGAGAGCAGGGCATTATGGGTGAGGGGAGGAGCTAGGAGCTCGGATCTATAGCTGGATAAACCATGCCGGTTCGGATCTGATATCGGATCCATACCCACAAGTTGCAGACAAATGAATACACCTACTCAGATGGAACGTTATGGTAAGTACATAACTTCTAATTCATTTCTTATTGATGGGTTATCGGTGTTGTCCTCAGAACCAAGCCGGCCAATATCAAGCTCGCGTCAGCCAAAAACTCTCGAGCCAAGGTCCTACCCAGAATGCTCTGCTCCCTGTTACCTCAGATCTCGTTTGCCGTATTGTTGTATAGCCGTGTCAAGACACTATCTCAGCTGTCTAATTTTTTGAAAGTTTATATATTGTTATTTCTCTAAATTTTTCTCAAAAGTTTATTCTAATATTTTCCTACCCTATCGCACACTTTAGACTCTCTCCCTTTAATCTTTTGCCTTTATTACCCTCCTTTCTTACCTTGTGGTAATTCTCCATTACCATCGTTGGTAATCCTTCCTTTTTGGGTAGCCGTTCTTCTTCCTTTTGGTACTGTTCTTCTTCTCCACACCAGTTATGTCGGATAAGAAAAGTAGCGTTGGTTTCAAGCAGTGCAAGGATTGTGTCCGTAAGTTACCGCTTTCCGATGGCCATGACTTCTGTGTCTACTGTCGTCTTAATGTATCCCACTTGACTGTGGATCCTCCATGTGGGATTTGTAAAAATTTCTCTATCAGGACTCTCAATGAGAGGAAGAATAAGTTAATTTTGAAAGGTCTCCTCAAGTCTTCTTTCTATGAGGCTGTTTCTGGGTTGTAGCGCTCACCCCCTCCTGTTAAACCCCGCAAGAGGCGTTCTTCCTCTTCTTCATTGAAGTCACTCCCTTTTTCTCCCTCTGGAGATCATAGGGATTCGACTCACAAGAAGGTGAAATTGATTACTACGCCGGTGCTGCCACCTGTGACCTTGTCGGCTCCAGGCCCAGCATCGCTTCAAATGATTCTGACTACAGCCATATCTCCTTTATCGATACCAGCACCGGAGTTCCCAGTGCAGACAACTATGGTTCTGACAGCTCTGTCACAACTCTTAACGGTACCGTCCATACAGGTTTAGTCCCCTTCAGCACTGTTGGTATAGTCACTTTTTGCTCCAAGTATGACTCTTCTGTACTCCACAGTGCAGACATTTTTGGCACCATGTGCTTCGGTGCAGTCCTTCTCGGCACTGTCTTTATTGCCGGTGCAGACATATTCCACTATGGCACCGTACCCTTCAGGACAAACCTTTGCCTTTACAGTGCAGACACCTTCAACTATTATGGTGCTGACATCGTCAGCGCAGACTTCTTCCACACTGTTTCCTTCTGTGCAGACTTCCTCGGCTCCGAGCTCTGTGCCTGTTGCATTAGCAAGGACCAAATATTCCCCTTCATTGGATCCTTTTGCTAGCAGTCAGTATAGTCCTTTCTTAGAAAGGCCAGAATCACCATCAGCTTTCTCCATGAGGTCAACCAAGAGTCTTTCTGGCCTGTTGACCAGTTGCTTGTGGCCAGAGATCTCTCTCAGCCATTGAAGTCCATGTTCCCTCATTCAGGTGAACGTATATCTCCTCAAACCCCAACATATATTCCTCCTTCAATTTCCACTCAAAATCTCGAAGCCTATTACTCCGACAGCAGCTTCCCTTCCTCTGACTCCAGTAGTAGATCTCACTTTGTAACCAGAGTCGTCCTTGTGGCCTTCAGTGCACTGGGCATCGGGCTCTTCTCAGGCCAGTGGCTGTGCAGTTAGGGAGGGCATTCCTGGCTCCATGCCAATTTTTTTCTATGGCACCTTCCAGGGATGCTCTCTCTCTCTCTCTTATGGCTCACGGTCCTCTTAAGACTCCTGGTCTGGGGGCGGGCTCGTCGTGGCAAGGTGTGACCCCAGTTCTGAGGTTGTCGTACTCTGTTCCAGGCTCTCATCCCTCCTTGGGCTGGCCAGCCTTTCAGGCCATGGAGAGAGCGCTTGCCTCCACTGGCAAAGCTCATATCTTGGAGTCCTATTCCCCCCTCTGTGCCGCAACTGTCACAAGCTTCAACTGCCGGACACAGGGCACAAGAGCCTCAGGTTTCTCCTTCTCAGGAAACCCCCCCTCTTTGCAGTCTTCCCAGAACCTCCCACTGAGGAAGTACCCCGCAAAGTATCGTGTAAGGGGAAGCACATGGACTCTACTGAGGAGTCATTGACCGAAGATATGGATTTTGATGACTGGGAAGGGTCCCCATGGTCACCCTCTGATGAAGTGTCCTTTGGTGCCATCCTCAAGCTCCTTAGACAGGGGTGACTGGAAGCCCTCTAATCCTTCCTCTGAGGAATCCATATTCCTGCAGGCTTTTCATGCCCGGCCCCTCCTTCCTGGGTCACCCCGCCTGCCGATGAGCTCATCCAGCTCATCGTACAGCACGCATGGAAGTGATACATAAGAGGCCAGATAAAATATTATCGCCCCCCAGCTGAGCACTCCCATTGGTCACGAGGTCTTCCAGTATATGCTGTGGTGGTAGCAGCTGCTACTAAAAAGGATTTAGCAGAAGAGAGACAAACTGTCCGTCTACTCAACAAGGAGTCCCGGGTGATTGACAAATTACAGCAGCTTGTGTTTGCTTCATTGACCTTTCACCGTAAGGTCTTCGAATTATTTGGCACATTTTACCAGGCTTCAGCAAGATCTTATCAACCAGCTCTCTGAAACCTTGACAGGAGCTGTTTTTGACGAAGTTTGTGATAATGTGGCTTCTCAGATAGCCATCCTAGAGTCCATTTCCAACTCTTCCATGCGTCTTATTTCTCACGCAACAGAAGGAGCAGCTAGAGTGGCAGGCGCAGGTATTGTCGCCAGACGACATGCTTGGATGCGCCTTTGCGACTTTGCAGACTCTTGTAAGGTTTCCTTCATGAATGCCCTGATAGAGGCCATTTCTTTGTTTGGCCCTAAAGTCAAGGATACGCTGCCAAGGCGTGAACAAGATGGCAAGACCCTGTCTGACATTGGTGTCAGACACTCTACTCCTCAGCAATTGTATTCCAGAAATCAGAGGAGTGGAAAAATCTGGCACAAGAAATCCCAGGGTTCTTTCCAGGATGCACGTGCCGAGTTCTCCCCTAGAGGCAGAGGGGAAAACGTCAATGGATGACACCCCTTTCGGGGCAGAGGAGGTCCGTGAAACCGGGGTTAAAGAGATTCTTTCTCTGGCCAACCCTATAGGTTCATAGGTTGGTACTAGGCTATCGGCCCTAGAGCCTATACAAAGCCTAGTCAGAACAATTCCCTGGCTATTTCTTCCCACACTATTTACTTCCCTGGACCCCTGTCTAGCAGCGCTCCTGAAGCGTTGCCCGACTACTCACCTCTGGAAGTGGTCGGGGGGGGGGGTCGTTTCTCCTTGTACCCCGCTGCCTGGCAAAAGATAACAACCGACTCTTGGGTACAACGGATTATATCCAGAGGCTATCACATCCCCTTTCATCTTTGCCCAGTCTCATCAAGAGTATTGCCCGATCTTCCACCCAGTCAAAGGGAAGCAGCAGCACACGAAATCCAAAAGCTGCTACAAAAAAGAGTCATCCAGACGGTTCCCCCAGACCAGACATGATCCAGATTTTACTCAAGATTCTTTTAGTGCCAAAAAAGACAGGGGACTGGAGACCAATTCTGGATCTCAGTACACTAAACAAATTTGTAAAAACAGAGAAATTCTGGATGGTCACTGTTCAGTCTATCCTTCCTCTTCTGGAAGAAGACAATTGGATCTGCTCTGTAGATCTTCAAGATGCATATTACCACATAAAAATGGACAAATGCTCAAGAAGATACCTCTGCTTCTGAATAGGAGCCAGTCACTACCAGTTTCGCGCCCTGCCCTTCGGTCTCTCTACAGCCCCCAGAGTGTTCACAAAATGCATGGCAGTGGTTATCGTTCACTTGCGACTTCAAGGATTCCAGGCGTTTTCATATCTAGACGACTGGCTCCTCACCACCCCCACCAAGCATCTACTGGAGGAAGCCCTGCAGTGTACTCTGTTAACAGCTCAAAGCCTGGGAATCACTATAAACTGGGAGAAATCCAACACATCCCCATCTCAGTCCTTGGAATTTATAGGGGGTACTTTTGGACACGAGAAATTGCACAGCATCCCTTCCAGAACACAGGCTTCAGAGAATAAGACAAGTTCAACGTCTGCTCTGTCACTACAAATCCCCAGCTCTGTCTATACTCCAGCTATTGGGGTCAATGGCCACCTCGATTACCATTGTTCCTCTCGCCAGATTCCACATGAGGCTCCTTCAATGGCTACTTCTCACTCAGTGGTACCCTCTACAACATCCTTTGTCCTTTCAGATAAGTGCAACTCAGAGATGCAAGCAAGATTTACTGTGGTGGACATCTCAAAATCTCCAACAATGGTCTCACCCTTTCAACCCCCATCAGCCGATAGCCACGGTGACCATGGACACCTCCCTAATGGGGGGGGGGGGGGCTGTGTCAGGGAAACTCGGTCCAAGGCACCTGGTCGGAGACAGAGGCCCTTTTGGCATTTAATTTCAGTCTGTTATTATGGCATCAGTTATTTATTTGAGATAAACCCTCCTGTATGATGCCAAGTCATTTGGCGATTCAATGACTGCTCTTAGCTTGCAGTGATCTTCAAACTTAGTCAGCCAGCACCATTTGATATCAGCTTTTACTTCAGAAAAGTTGATGCCAAATAGGAGAGGTCCCAGCATAGAACCCTTGGGGATTCAACTGGTAACTGGTCTCTCTGTGGAGGTAACTTCCCTTATTTTGATGATCTGACTCTTATCTGTGAGCCAGTTGGCAATCCAGTGGGTGACATAAGGGTTTAGTCCCAGTTTATTTAGCTTTTCTACTGTACCTGTGTGGGGAACTTGTCAAAAGCTTTGACCAGGTCAAGGTATGCTGTGTGTATGACTTTTTGCCTTCATCCATTGCTTTGTTGACCTTTTCAAAAAAATCTACAAGCTGAGAATGCATAACCTGGCCTTGACATATCCAAACTGAGACAGGTCACTAGTTTGAAGGTTCCATATGTCCTGATTGATTAATTCCATGGTAAGTCTTTCCATGGCTTTTCATATGAGTCTGGTCAGACTTATGGGTCTGTAATTGCCTGGGTCTGTTGAAGGTCCTCTCTTATGTAGGGGAATATGACTATAGCTGTTTTCCATTCACTTGGTACAAAACTTGTGTGGAACCTGAGATTAAACAGTTTTATTAGGGATGTGGTTCACTTATGCTTCATGCTATTTAAGATGCAGTCAGGGATATTGTCAGAACTCAATGCAATATTTTTAGCTTTTGATAGCATTTTTAGGACTTGGCCTTGTGTGATAGCTGGAGGCTATACTCATAGCTAAATTATACATAAACACTAAACACTTTGCAGTCATGGTATAAAATTGAAATTGGTGTATATGAAACTGAGTGTGAAGGGTCTTTATCTTCTTTAGGTAATACAGACACCACTGCTTTCTTCAGAGTTGCTGGTAGTCCTTTCCTCTTTTAAAACAGTGTTAAACAAAGCTTTCCAGATCATTATTACTGTCCTCCTTCATAACTTCTGATGTCTACAAGAATACTGTCTGTTGACTGGTTATACATCACTTTTTATCTCATCTCTTCCTGTCTTAGCATTTAATCAGTAAGCATCCTCTTCCTCTAACCATGACATAATTAAGTTTTCCATAAATATTTGTCTTTATACCTTTTTTATTTCCTTTTCCACTGCTTCTACAAATTTTCATACAGTTTCCAAAATATCCATAATACCTCGATTTGGATCTGTGGGTTTTTTTCTTATCATAGACTCCTGAAGTTTAGCCACAGCTGTTTCTACTTTCTGTTGTCTAAGCTGTTGTGCTAAACATTTTTGCACTCTTAACATTATCGAAAACAATTTTGTGGTGGTGATTTTTCTAAACTCATTAATATTGTCCAAATACTCCGTATTTTCCTTTAGTACTCTGCAGTTGCTGCTCCTTTTGTTCTGTGAGATTCCCTCTTTTACAACATTTGACAACCCCACTGAATTAATTCTACTTCTCTTCCATATCTTTTTTTTTCTTCTTATTTTCTTTTCTTATGACTGTCATACTTTTAAAGTCTATTTTCATGTTATCCTACTCACTAGCTGTCAATACTGAAGAAAGTTCTGTTTTCCCCTAATAATTCTTGAATCATGCTCACTACCCATTTCTTAAATTCCTGCCTTTTTAATAGATAAATAGGAAAGTGCTAGTGTCTCAATTTTATATATGATCATGCAGCTTATCTTAGTTTTTATTGGTTCATGACATGATGCAGTTAATGGATGGGTCTTGAAACTTTCATTTAAACGTACATACTGCTGTGAAATGTAATTTCACTCCAGTATAGCCCAATTGTTGTATCTAGGAGAGTAATATATACATTCTGTATGAGTTCATGATACTGAATTACAGTAAAGTCTCACTTAACCGACACCCTTGGGGATTGGTAGATGCTGGTTAAGTGTCTGTGCAGGTTGCTTGAGATAAGCTTTGCGATTTTTGATTGGGTCATATACCGGCATACGAGCCAATCAAAATGGCAAAGCAGAGCCTCTTCTGCTCAATGGAGAACAGCCTGCAGTTCTGCATTGAACAGAAGAGGCTCCACTTGGCCATTTTTGATTGGCTCATATGCTGGCATACGAGCCAATCAGAAATACCAAAAGGAAGTCTCTTCTGTTCCGTGCGGAGCAGCCTGTTGTTCTGCATAGAACAGAAGCGGCTCCGCTTTGAGATTTTTGATTGGCTCGTATGCCGGCATATGAGCCAATCAGAAAGTGGAGCCACTTCTACTCAGTGCGGAACTGTTCTGCATTGAGAAGAAGTGTCTCCGCTTTGCGATTTTTGATTGGCTCGTATGCCTGCATACGAGCTAATCAAATGCCAGTTCCTTGACAGTGCCAGTTGCTTGAGTCCCAGGTGACGGGGAGTTTACTTTAACATTTTCCATTCCAAGTATTTTATATTTTTCAGGAATCTAGTCTATTTTTTATATTTTGCCTTTTAGATCCTCCTTGTACAACATCAGAATTACAAATCAGGTTCTAATCCCCACACATAAATATTATTCCCTGCTGAAATCTTATTTCTCTCAAATTTTTCCTAACCCCCATAATGGTATTTTTAGGTGTATATAAACAAAGTTCTAAGGCACACAAATATCACACAGATCTGAAATTTTAACAGAAGTTTGGGATCCAGTTAAGTATTACTGGAAACAAATACATCTAGTGATATTTCAGATATGTTATGCATACTTTTAAATAAATGTCATGAGATAAGTATTTTTATTTAGTTTGGATTTATTTATTCTTTTTGTTGACCTGATTAGTCCCACTAGGCTTGTGGCTTGTTTTCAGGGGAGACCCAGAGCTGTTATTTATACTATTAAGGGAAATTTGGCCAAGGCATCAAGGAACTTCCTGCATTGTCTTCAGTAAGTGCACTGGGATCTTTTACATTAATCCGAGCTACCACCAACTGAAGCAGATGTGGCCTTGATTTAATGTCTCATCTGACACATAAGTGTTAACTATGTTTACCAGACTGGTTCATTGGGGCTTTCTGGGATGCAGGATGGTTTCACTCACTCACAGCTGTGAAAAATATGTTGTAAAAGGATGCTCTATAAATACAAGTGTAAACCTTGAAAAGAAGAAACTTGCAAACTTCTGCAAGACTTCAGTACCTACAGCACCATAGCTTCATTTAAACGAAATGCTGATGTGTCTGGCAATTTGTTTCCTAGCTAATTTTTCCTTCTACCACTAATTTTGTGAAGGAGACATTCATGCATTGTAACGATATGCCCTGCTCAGCATGTTTCAGATGTTATGGTGCAAAGTAACTTTAGACAACATAGTTTAGCAGAGAACATAAAGCAATACAGGTCTTCTCTCCCAGAACACAAGAATTTCACTTTTTTTACATTATTTGTAACTCTAAATATAACAAATTGTATCTATTAAATTGTAGCGAGTGACCGATTAAAAGGGAACACATTTGCATTATTTTTGCTAGCTAAGAATCTGCTGACCCTTTATCTGTGTTTTTTTCATATTAAGCACAAGTTCCGAGTTCCAGTTTGGAACTTTCTACACTGGCACTAGCCATGTTGGCATTTTCATGTTAACAAGAAGGAGATCATCAAAAACAGATTAAACTACCAGGAATCCGTCTTGAAATAGATTGAATTCCGAAATAGAAGCTGAGCTGTTAATTACTTAGTTTTTTAAGCACACTAATACACATAGATGTTTTTTTATGTACACTAATACACATGGATGGATATTTACTAGATGATATTATTAGACAGATGTATTTTTGTTTTATATTTATAGTGTTCTAGTTAGATTGTTTATGGTCAGATAGCTATGTGTTTTTCTTTATTTTAGTTTTTGTCAAAGACGGAAGATTTATTGCATTAGGTAGCCAAAAGCAATTTTAGTTAACAGACTTTTTATGTGTATGTTATGCTTTTCTTAATACCTGATTTTGGCATGTGGTCGCAAATAGATATGTAGTGTTTTCATTAACTAGGATTTAGTTTTGATCTAATCAGTAGTACTGTGTCAGGGTGGGTACTTGTTCTAAAATGCACTTTTACGGCCCGGTTTATATTGTTAGCTTTGAATTAGGCTGGTTTAAAATTAAATATGTATATTTCCACACCAACTTTTAAGTATATAAAAACTGATATGTTTAACATTGTTAAAATATTTCTGATTTTTTTTTACTAAGGATTGCATGTGAGTGACAAATAAAGGCTTGTTGCTTTGGAACACTACCTGGCATTCATGATTCCCTGCGGTTGGGTGGGTGTTCGAAAGACATGCGTAAATAAGCGTGCCTTCGTTGAAGGTTGAATGTCGAGCTGGCTACTCGGCATTCATGAAAATCTACTGCCAATCATTAGCGGACTGGAGTTCCGCTGTGGTGACCCCTAACCGGGAAAAGCCAAAAGACAACAACAACATTGTGACTGAGCTCATCAAAGAAATTTTACGACCACTAGTTCCTCTGTTTTTTATTTATTTGAGGTGTGCTTCTGGCAGTCTGTAACTGATAAGGCACATTTAAATATCATTGTTTTCTTAAAGGAGAACAACTGGTTTCTATTTCAAAATGCTCAAGATTTGAGCCAGTTTTCTCCCTGTTTTACATATATTTTTCAAGGAACAAGCATGTAAACATTTAAAAGTTATCAATCTGACTGCTTGCCCGTGAATGTATACTGCCTTTACCGTACTGTGGTAGTTTTAGTTTTAAAAATCAGTCATTGCGCTGCTGGAAAACTTGCTTCAGTCTCAGAAATAGTTACGTCAAGACTACTACACAGTCCCTGTAGTTTACCAAAGAAAGTCCCACCCCCAAAACGTTTTCTATGGAATGGTGCATATAACCACCCATTCAATGATGTCACTGCTACCTAGTCCTGCCCATGGCCATCAGCTCTTTAAAAGTATGTGTTTTTACGTTGGGAACTCTTTCTCTTCACTGGCGTTTCTCGGAGAGTGTATTTTGTCGTTGAACTGTTGTGTTGTGCTGATAAAAGGTAAGCAACAGCATTATGCAGGAAAGTGATCTTATTGCTTTCACATTTTATCTTTTTGTTTGCATTCATAGGTTGGTACTAGGCTATTGGCCCTAGGGCCTATACAAGCCTAGCCATAACAATTCCCTGGCTGTTTCTTCCCACACTATTTACTTCCCTGTACCCGTGTCTACCAGGGCAACTGACATGATCCCCGGGGTGAGTTTCTTTTCTCCCATCCAATCATTAAGGTTCCTTTTGAAGAGGGCCACAGAGGCGCTCTGCTTGACATGTATGGGCAGTCTATTCCAGAGTCTGAGGAGTCTCTGGGTCAGGAACCTATCCTTCCAGCATGTTTTGTTTATTGTGATGACAAGATTTAGATCCCTGGAGCGTGTGGCTCTGAGGAATTGGGATTTCTTTAAGTGCATGTCCAACAGCTCTGGGTTTGACATGGCTTTGTATGCGATATGCGACAGAGTATAGCTGGAGTTTTTTAAGGTGGTCAGCATAGGGCATCTGCTTTAGGCCTGTGATCCTTTTAGTGAGGTATTTCTGCGACCTTTCCAGTTATTGCAGATGTCTTGAGAGGTACATACCAAATGGGGCGTTGTATTCTATAATGGGTCCTAATGAGGGATGAGTACAGTGGGACAATGACCTCCTTTTTTCTGGATGAAAAGCCCTTAGTGATGAGGTGTGCTACATAGGATTTCCTGACTGTTGTAGTGATGTGGTTATTGAAGGTGAGACCACTGTCCACCTGTGTCCCTAAGTCTCTTATCACACTTTCAGTGTTTAGTGTACTGCCACCTATGTGATAATTCAGGGGTACATGTTTTTTTGCCAAATGGGATAACTATACATTTCTTGGCATTGAGCTTGAGCCCATGGCTCTTTTACCAAGCATCTGTTTTTGTAAGGCCCTTTTGTAGAGTATCCACATAATTTGGGGATTCAGTAATGGCTCCCAGTTTGCAGTCATCTGCGAACTTTGTTAGCCAGAGTCCCTTAGAGTTGGCCTGTACTTCAGAGAAGTAGATGCCAAACAAGAGATGTCCCAGGACCGAACCCTGAGGTACTCCACTTGTCACTTGTATGGAGCTGGATTTGGAGTCAGCTACTTTTACAGTGTGTTTTCTGTCAGTAAGCCAATTGGCAACCCATCGAGTGACGTAGGGATTAATGCCCAGAGTGGGGGATGGTGTCAAAGGCCTTGACAAGGTCCAGATAGGCTGTCTGGACTGCCTTACCCTCATCCACGGCTCTGGAGACTGATTTGAAGAAGTCATTAAGGTTCAGGAGACCAGATCGACCCTTCACAAACCCAGACTGGGTAGGGTCCAGTGTTTTAAGGTTGCCAATGTCTTTGTTTATAAGTTCCATGATAATACTTTCCATGGCCTTGCAGATCAGGCTTGTCAGACTGATGGGGTGGTAGTTCCCGGGATCCAAGGTGGATCCCCCCTTGTGGAGTGGGATAACTGTAGCTGTGCGCCACTCAGTGGGCACGAAGCCTGAGGTTAGGGTATGACTGAACATGACACTTAGGTGAGGTGCCAGCTCAATCTGTAGTTCATGTAGTACACAGCCTGGGATGTCATCTGGTCCCATGGATGTTGTATTCTTAGCTTTGGAGAGTGTTTTTACCTGTGTGGCCGTTAGTACCAGAATTTGGCAATTTTCCAGTATTGAGATGGGCCATTTAGGGGGTGAGAGGGAGGTGAAGTTGGCACTGAATCGATCTGCCAGGATATTGGCAAGATCCTTGGGATCAGTATATTTAATGCCATTCTGTTGTAGCACAGAGCAGATCTGATCATTGCCATTTAGATTCTTGACATAGTTATAGAATGCCTTGTGGTTGTCTTTGGAATCTTTGGCAATTTTATTTTCGTAACTAGCTTTGGAGGATTTTATGAGGGATATCAGCTTCTTACTGAGGCTGGTAAGGGAGTTTTTTTGCATCCTGGGATTTTCCTCTTTTCTGCAACAGTTCTTTCCTTTTGTTGTAAAGTTTGTTTATGGCAGGGGACCACCAGATTGGCTTCCTTTTTTTGGAGGAGAGCATCTTGGTTCTATTTGGGATAGCATGATTCATGCATGAGTGGATGTGCTCGTACGGGGCCTTAGTGTAGGACTCAGCAGTCGAACTTTCAGTTCCCGTCTGCATGGGTGTCATGAAGTTTGCAACTTCTGACTTGAGTAGCATGAAGTTGGCATTGGAGAAGTTTTTTATGGAGGTTTCCTTACTAGGGGGGGTGGGGTGGGGTGGGATGGGATGTGGATATTAAGGGTGATTAGCTCATGGTCTGACCTGACCAACGAGGGGGTGACCATAGATGTGGAGCATCAATTTCCCATGTTGGTAATGACCAGGTCTAGGATATTGGAACCCCTGGTGGGACTATGGATTAGTTGATCCAGGGCATTAGAATTTATGAATTCCAAGAACCATTGGGCAAAGGTGTTGGTGCACGAATAGTTTTCCCAGTTAACGGCAGGGTAGTTGAAATCACCCAATATTAGGGTGTTTGGTTGTATCTTAATATTTCCAGTATGTTTTGAAAGGTGTAGTGAGAATCTTGGGGCATGGTGGGGGGATCTGTAGCGAGCTACAGTTTGGATTGCAGTCTTACCTAGTGTTAGTTGCACCTGGAGAATTTCAGACGCATTGGCCAACTAACCTGGTGGTGTGAATATCCTTGGTGAATATGGACACTCCTCCACCTTTAGTGGTTTGATCCTGGTTTGTTAGCCAAAAAGTGTGGTAAGAGTTATAGACTGGTATTGCAGGGGTGCTCAGTGGAGCCTTGAACCAGGTCTCAGCTACTGCACAGATGTCATTGTTCTCCATTTTTAGGAGTGCCTCGAGAGGGTGCATTTTGAGGTTTAGACTTCTAGCATTGAGTAGCATTACCTTCAGATTTTGCATGCTTGTACCTGTTATGGTGGTGGTTTTGTCCTTTGAACTTTGCTTAAAAAAGGCACTATAGGGGTGGCAAGAGCCTTAGCCAGTAACCTGAATCCCAGGGGCGACAGGTGCAGACCATCTCTGGCAAAGCATCATGGTCTGTCGATCATGTCGTCCCAGGTAGACAGATACTGGATCCCCTTTGAATGACACCAGAAGCTAAGCCAATTGTTGAAGTCAGTCATTTTGTCCTTATATTGTGGTATCATTCTGGGTGAAGGCATGATACTACTCAGGGCTAGGGTCATACCTGCCTGGGCCACATGATCTGTGAGCTCTTCCATGTCTCTTTTCATGTAGTCCAGGGAGGTACGTCTCAAGTCATTCACTCCAACATGGACAATGACAGTCATATTTGTACTTGCTGTGGAGTGACTTGAGTGCATGACTTATGTGGCGGATCCTGGCACCTGACAGGCAGCTCACTGTAATTTTCTCCTTCTTCAGCCTGGTGAATGGGACATCAGTATGCCTGGCTATAGAGTCACCTATGACTAAAGTGTTAGGTACATTGTCTTGCCTTAGGGGCTGTTGCTGGGTGGCACACTGGTGTTGTGAGCTATGTGACACTTTGGTTGTGATTGGTGTTTGCTTGCGTTTCAACTTCGGAGGTCCTTTTTGCTTGGGCAGGTTGCAGTTAAGGGCCTCCACATTTGTGGATTTAGTGTTGCTATGTATGGGTGTTGGTGGTGTGAGTTTAGAAGGGCTATGTGTTGCTTGAGGTGTAGTGCGGGTGTTAACCTTCCCCTCTTGACTGTCCAGCACAATCTTGGGTGGAGAGAGCGTTGCTTCCAGTTTGGCTATGTAAGTGCATCTCTCACAGTTTGTAGTGTTGGGTGGTAGGAGGAGAGGATTGTCTGTGTACATGAGGCAATTGCTGCATTGCCCCGGTATGCCCAGATTCACCAGGTGGACAGGAGAAATCAATGGAAGCTGACCCTTGGACATGCCGGGTTTCGTGCTTTTTTTTTTTTTTTTAAGTACAGGAGCTGTTTTCCCTTACCTTAGCAAGGTATTTTGCAATTATAGCCTGTTTAGTGCCTATGATTAATTTCTCCTTATTAATAAGGAGAGTTGAGTGCTTGTATCAGTTTAAGGCTTCCTGGTGCTTTCCAGCAGGTATTAGAGCAAGTGCTAGTCACAGGGATGCTTAAGGGTAAGATGAAAAAAAATGGTTTATCCTAAACACTGCAGTGTGCAGTAGAGAAGTTAGATGTGAAAGTAGGTAACTTAAGATGTTCATCGTGTTTCACTGTTGCAGTCATTACTCTCGGGTTATCCTGCTGGAAGGCGGCCCGCCGTCGGCCAAAATTCCAAAGTCTAGGTCTGGCGTCGGTTGCTGTCGCCTCTTCCCTGACATCAGTGTGCCAGGGGTATAAAAGATGCAGCCAATGCCATTTTCCTCCGGATTTCTTGCCGTGCGGTGCCCAAAGCAAAAGCAGTTCGCAAGTGCCGGTCGGCCGACTCCTGAGATTTCCGCAGACGAATTTCAGATCCGAAGTCTTTATTAAAGTTAAGTACCCCATTGGGGAAACTTTTTTCTTGCTCCAGACCGATGTCAGAAAAAGTTAACAATTGTATTTCTTGTGGGAAGCAAATACCTCATAAGGATTATCACTCTTACTGTATTCCTTGCCTGGGCCCTGATCATAACGTTGCTAGCTGTCGTTTTTGTGCTAGATTCAACAAATGCATTATTAAGGTCGCTTTGATTTTGCTTATCATTACTTTGGCCGAAAATTCAATTACATAATGCCATCGGAACAACCGACGACCGGAGTTTCTAAAAAACGCAAGGAAAAAGAGAAGGACAGGCATCCGAGATCCAAAACCGACGACGAGGCTTCCGCTAAGCCAGTCGCCGGTTCGCCAGTTCTCAGTGAGGCGCTTTTGCAGCCCCTGACACCCGCTACCTCAGAACCACAGGCCGCTGACAGCTCCCACGTGGAGCCAGCTAGGCCCCTGGATACTCAAGGTATTGGATACTCGGAAGTCTTTCCCTCAGATGGGTCCGGAGCCGCTGAGCAGGCATCGGCTTCTGAGGGTGTTTTCAGACCTACACAGTTATATGTAAAGCCTACTTCAGCTTCAAAAGCAAAGACTACAGCAACTTTAAAGACAAAGAAACAAGTACAGTATTCTTCAGAACAGACTTCCATGCCTAAAAAACAGATGCTCAAAATGGCCAAAGACCTTATTACCTTGATCAGGGGTTCCCATCCCCCTCCTAACAAAAGGCCTAGGCAAGAGACAGATTATGACTCTTCAGATCAGGTTTCCATTTCCTCTGATTCCTCTTCTGTACAGGAATACTCTCTTTCTCCCTATGAGGATTCTGATGCTGAAGAATCCATCCCTTCAGCCTCTCCTCCTGAGGATTTTTCTTTTGGGGAAACCCTGAATACCATGAGGGAACACTTCCACTGGGAGAGCCAAGATTATGCAGAGTCAAAGAAAAGGCTTGGAGATTTCCTTTTACTTCCTCAGCACAGACCTCTGGCTATTCCCCCTGTGCTAGACATTGTAGATGATGTTTTCTCAGAGTCCGGCCTTTCTCCAGATTCCTTACCTCCCGCCCCTGTTAAGCCAGACAGATATTACAGGGTTCCTGTTTCTCATAAATTTCTTTATAAAAACCCTTCTGCTGACCCAGAAACTATTTCTCAGGGTCCCAAGGGGGTTAAGGCCACTACTGCTAAAAACCCTGTTCCTTCTGACAGGGATTCAAGGGCACTAGACAGATGGGGAAAAAAGGTTTACACTTCTGCTACTTTGGCTGTGAGGGCTTTAAATTGTCAATTTCATATGATTGAATATCAGCAATACATAATGTCACTGTTGAAACAGAAAATGTTGACTAATTTTGATTGTACAGAAAATAAGGAAATATAGGATTTATTGCATGCAACTGAACAAGTGGGAAAGCATACAGTTTTGACTCTCTGGAGGACTCCTGCAGGGCCGCAGTTACGGGTTCTGTCACTAGGAGGCACGCTTGGTTAAAGGAACAAAATTTGCCTGATCATGTTAAAGCAAAATTATTAGATGCTCCATTACAGCATGATACTTTATTTGGTGTTAAAGCAGAGGAGGTTTTGAAGAAAATGGAGGACAAAGTGAAATCTATGCAAACAGTAAAGGATTTCTTACAGGTTCAGCCACCAAAATTTAGCAGGAACTGGCCTACAAAGAATTGGTCCTTTCCAGTGTCGGACAGGCCACAAAGAGGCAGATACAGACATCCCAGAGGCAGATCCCAGCCCCAGGGCTCATACAGGCCAAAACAGTGGGGTGCTTCTACCTCCAAAACTGGAGAAGACAAAGCACAGCCATACAGGAAACAGTCCCTATGACTTGCCTCTGCCAGCACCAAGCACTTACCTTCTTGCAGCCCCCTTAGGGGGAAAACTAGCACTTTTCTCTCAAAATTGGCACATGATCACCCAGGACAAATGGGTATTGAATATAGTATCCCAGGGCTACAGGTTCCACTTTCACACCGTTCCAAAGGCAAAAGGTATGCCAGACCTGCCACACAATCAATGGGCAGACGCACAAAAACAAGTTTCGAGCCTTATGCAAATCAGGGCCATTCAGCAAGTACCACAGCAAGAGCAGGGACAAGGATTTTACTCAGGACTTTTCTTAGTCCCCAGAAAGGACAAAACCTGGGGACCAGTACTGGACCTGTCTGTTCTAAACACGTTTCGGGACATTCCAAAATTGTTAACTCTGCAGCAGCTTCTGCCCATGCTGGGCAAGAAGGCTTGGCTTGTAACTTTGGACTTAAAAGAGGCATACCTGCATATACCAATCAGACAGTCTTGCAGAAGATACCTCAGATTCATAGCTGGCTCAGTGCACTACCAATTCTCTGCACTGCCCTTTGGCTTATCTACTGCACCCAGAGTCTTCACAAAATGCCTGGCACCAGTAATTGCATTTTGCAGACAAAGAGGAATTCAAATTTATCCCTACTTGGACGACTGCCTTATACAAGCAGAGAACAAGGACACTCTGCTAAAGCATCTGGCGTTCGTAAAAAGATTATTAATTTGCCTAGGGTACACAATAAATGAAAAGAAATCGAAACTAGTACCCTCTCAAGAGATAATATTCCTGGGTGCATGCTTAAATACAACTGCCCAGATGGCTTATCTCACGCCAGACAAACAAAGAGAACTAACTTCTTACTTCAAAATGTTGGCAACAAAGATACAGTTATCTGCAAGAAAAATTCTGCAGGCTTTGGGCTTCATGGAATCCTGCATACTGCTAATTCCATATGCCAGACTGCATATGAGGAAACTTCAATGGTACCTAAAAAGTGTCTGGACTCAACATTGTCAAAACCTGGAAACATTAATTACCCTCATTCCTTGCCTGCAACAGGAGTTTCGATGGTGGGCTCATGCCTGTCACCTCAACAAGGGACAGCCTTTCACTCTACCCACAGCCAGGCAGACAATAACAACAGATGCATCGGACTATGCCTGGGGAGCACACATGGCAGGAAAATGTATTCAGGGCACGTGGCCCACAAGCCAAATGCATCTACATATCAATCAAAAAGATGCTAACTGTTCACAATGCCCTGACAGCCTTCAAGGATTTACTCCATCCAGGACAACTACTGATAAGGACGGACAATACTACAGTCATGTGGTACATAAACAAGCAGGGAGGCACACATTCCTACCCCCTCTGCAGACAAGCCATGACTTTATGGAACACAGCATTGACTTATCAAGTACACCTACAAGCACAATTCCTGCCAGGAAAGAACAATAGTCTGGCAGACGAACTAAGCAGAAACCTTACGGATCCCCACAAATGGAAACTGGATCCACTAGTCTTCAGCATGATGATAAAGGAATGTGGGTGCCCAGACATAGATCTATTTGCCTCCCCTCACAACTGCAAACTACAGAAATTCTGCACAAGGACTTATCACAAGCAAGCATGGAAAGTGGATGCTCTGTCATTCAGCTGGAAAAGTCTAACAGTATATGCCTTTCCTCCTCTGCCTCTCCTCCCCAAGGTACTCCTAAAGGTCAGACAAGAGAAGCCAAGAATGATCCTGATTGCCCCAGACCGGCCACGCCAGCACTGGTACCCAATCCTAAAACACTTGTCTCAAGGCCCAGCCTGGACACTGCCGCTTATCCCTCACTTACTGACCCAGCAAAACAATCAGATTCTGCACAGCCAACTCAGGACCCTAAATCTGGCAGCATGGCAGATAATGTAACCATTCAAAACACTCCTCTCTCTAAAGCAGTGATGGATGTTATTTTGGAGGCCAGGAGACCCAGTACCAGAAAATCTTATGCAGACAAATGGAAGAGATTCTGTGCTTGGAACCAGGCACACGGATTTGACACATCTGTACCAAATATTCCTCAGATTTTACAATACCTAACTGAGATGCTGAACAAAGGCCTATCCTTTTCATCAATTAAAATCCATGCCTCAGCCATTTCAGCTTATTACAATACGGAACCTCCTATTTTTCCCATCCATTGATAAAGCAGTACCTCAGAGGAGCAGAAAACATAAGACCCCCAAGGAGAGCCCCAATACCTGCATGGGACCTCAATTATGTCTTGGAAAAACTCACACTGCCACCATTTGAACCAGCCAATACAGCTAATATAAAGTTTTTATCTTGGAAAACAGCTCTGCTCCTAGCAATAACATCTGCAAGACAAGTTTCAGAGTTACAGGCACTCATGGCTATGGAACCTTTCATCATTTTCCACCCAGACAGGGTTTCTCTAAGAACGAACCCTACATTTATGCCTAAGGTAGTGTCCAGTGTGGCCCTCAACCAAACTATTCATCTACCTACCTTGTATCCAAACCCACAGAATAAGGGTGAGAGACTTCTGCATTCTTTGGACATACACAGACAACTATGCTTCTACTTGGACAGAACTAAAGCTTTCAGAAAAACTGAGCAACTTCTAGTGGCATATGCTGCAGCATCTCAAAGAAAGCCTATCTCAAAACAGACTATTTCAAAATGGATAGGCCACTGCATTAGTTTCTGCTACTCACAACATGGCAAATCAGTGCCCAAGACCATTATACCTCATTCTACCAGGGCAGCAGCCACTTCAGCAGCCTTTCTCAGAGGAGTACAAACCAAAGACATTTTAGAGGCTGCAACTTGGAGCTCATTGCACACTTTTACAAACCACTATAATTTACCTCTCTACTCTAAATCCCAAGCAGGCTTCACCACAGCAGTTTTGCAAGGCCTTATATCCTCTCCTAATCCTCTTTAGGACCAGCCACCCAGCCTTAGCTTTGGGATTCAACCCAAGAGTAATGACTGCAACAGTGAAACACGATGAACATAGTACAGTTGTGTACCTACCATAAATGTAGATGTTCGAGTGTATTCACTGTTGCAGTCCAGGTTACCCACCCTCCATCCCCCTCTTTGCTGGGACATACCTATACTTCTCTATCTTATACAACCTATGTGGTATATTTGCTTGTAGATGAAGGAAATGTCTATTTACTGCATGCATAACTATTGGCATAATATTTGTAGCCTATTTTGGGGGCACCTGACATCTGGGGCAAGAAAAACTGAAGAAAATGGCGTCGGCTGCATCTTTTGTACCCCTGGCACACTGACGTCAGGGAAGAGGCGACAGCAACCGACGCCGGACCTAGACTTTGGAATTCTGGCCGACCGCGGGCCACCTGTCAGCAGGATAAACCGAGAGTAATGACTGCAACAGTGAATACACTCGAACATCTACATTTATGGTAGGTACACAACTGTACTTTTTACCTGTCTAAAAAGTTAAGTTTTAGTGGAAAGTCACTATTTTTAAAATAGCAAGATAGATTGAAAGGGGGTGATCACTTTTGTATTCCGGTACTGTGGAATACAGTAGAATGGCCAGTAAATTTAAATAGTTGAAGAGGAGTGTTTTCACAAAATGATAATGTTGTGCTTACTCACACAAGACAGTGAAAACAGGGAGGAAATGAGATATATGGTCAAATTAACATAAGAGGCAGGCAGCTAGAAAGACAGTGGTATTTAAGAACACAACAGTGACTGGGAGGGGGGTTCTGCCTGACTTACAAGAAACAGAGCTGTGGTTTCTTTTGAAGTTTTGATATGCAGTTAAAAGCAGAACACAAGCAAAACACAAGGTAAAGAAAACAAATCACAGCACTCAAAATATAAAAAGGCAATAAACCAATACAAAATACAACAAATAAAAAGCAAACCAACCTTTCCCTCACAGCAAAGTGTAGCAAAGTCTGGGTGAGCCTTTCCAATAAAGCCGTAAACTCTTATTGGTAATTCCATAAACTCCTATTAGAGTTCCTACACAGTCTGCCTCTCTTTGTCATGGTTTCAACTGCAGTTGAATGTGGGCCGAACAAACTTATTTTATATTTTCATTGCGGCTCCGTTTACTGCTGTGATCTGCTTTCAGCAAACATCATTTCTTTTCTTGTTTCTTTGGCTGATATTAAGTGGTAACCATTACATTTGATTCACCTTTGTGAGCTTTCCTTGATCAAGTAAAGCCCGTGATTGCAAAGAGTGGTGATGTGTAACTGATTACATTTTCAATGCAATAGGGATCCACCAGGAGTTGGTGCTACTGTGGCTGGATATTGTAATATTTTTGTTTCATGGAATTGTGCAGGTCTTAAAGGCTAGCTGGTGCATCTAAATAATGATGAATTGCTTGCTGCTGAAACTAGTGCTTTCTGTGCAAGTTTAGAAAACCATGTCCACACACTACTGTTGTGTGTCCAGTAATGCTTTTTCGCTGGATTCATGCATGCTGTGCAAAAATTAAAAAAAAAAAAAATATATCAACTACCACTCCGTATTTTTTTCAGCACATTTAGTTTAGCGTAGGGTTTTGTAAGTGTCTGTAGTGTCTCTGCTGTTCAAACATTCAAGGAGAACTGCTGTAGTGAGCAAGGCACAATGTTCAGAAACACTGAGGTAATTTTTTCCTTACAGGGGCACTATACAAACTGAAAATGCCTTTTCCATTCTCGGACCAAAACTTAAACACCGACATTCACTCTCATATCCCATTGATGTAATGGGCAGTCTCACCCACAGAATCTTGTTTCTGCATAATCCTTTGTCCCTTTAATGTCTCTATTACTTTGGAATGAAAAACTCTGCGTTTGTGTTCCAGGCAGTAGTATAAATTTACACTGTTTTATGTAGATGAAAGGAGCATTGGATTTCTAGTTTCATTATATTTAAATAATGCACATTTTGACTAATTCTGGCCTGAAATAGCTGCCATTTTAGTAGTAAAACTATTTATTAAGGTGTTTTGTTGCGTCATAGTCATCTAGTTTTTAAAGTTGTATATATTCATAGGTTCATAGGTAGATACTAGGCTATCTGCCCTAGGGCATTTATAAGCCTAGCCAGAGTGTATTTGACTTCCGCCTCCCTATTTGATTAGCCTACTGTGCCTCTGTGAAGTAGGTCACAGAAGGTACCCTTTTAAGATTAGTTTACTGTGCTTCTGTCTAGCAGGGACATAGAAGAGTTCCCAGGGGTGAATTTGCGATTTCCCATCCACGCGTCCAGATTTTGCTTGAAGAGGGGTTGTGTCTAACATGAATTGGGATTCTATTCCAGAGTGAGGGGAGCCTCTGGGAAATGAGTCTGTCCCTCCAGCATGTCCTATTTATTTTTGTGCTGAGGTTTAAGTCCCTGGAGCGTGTAGCTCTAAGGGACTTGGATTTTTTGAGGTGGAGCATGTCCATTAATTCTGGGTTTGACATGGCTTTGTACGTCAGGCATAGATTGCCTCTGAGTGGGCGGTAAGCAACTGAGTATAATTCATTTGTATAAACTTTTTTGTCAGTGCAACTCTCACTTAACATAGCGGTAACGTCTTCTGATTGCAATGGCATTTGCAAATAAATGTTCGTATGTAATTGTGCAATAGCAGTTTGCGGTAGAATGCCTAAACTGACAACCTGCTTGGAATATTTTTTTTACTATGTAGTATAATGCTTCAAATTGTTATTATTTACCAAAGCCATATTATAAATCCCATTTCCTTGATGGCACAGATTTTCCAAGCCGGGTCAATAATGCATACAACTAATGTATATGTAATGACTCAGGACTGTTGCATGTAAAAACGGGATTTGTTAATTGAGTCATGGTCTTTTTGTCTACTTGCCTGGGCAGTAATTTCTTGTCTTCGTAATTGACAATGGCAGTGAGCATTTTTAAGACTGTAGTTTCAACATGTAAGCAGCTGTTTTTCTTAAGGATTGCAGTTACATGTTATTAGAATTAACTTTTACGGCTTTTAAAAACGTGTTTTTTTCCACCTTGGATTGGCATTTGAGAGTGTGCTTCTGTTTAACTGTTTGTGTGGAATTGCAGTTTATGTATCACTCTGAATTCAAGTTCTGTAAGGGCTTGATGTACTTTACTTGCTTGTTAGTTCACCTATGTTTTGGTTAGGATTGTTATGCCGTGTGACCATACCTTTCAACTGTTCTGATTTTTGCCTCATATTTTTATAATGTCCCTCATAAAATTTGTGATTCTCTATTTTTGTGGCAAATCAGTGGGTATTGAATTCAATAAATAATGGCAGGCATTTGAGTTGCAGACTTCATATCTTTAAGAAACTGCATGGTAACACAAAACATTTTGTTCTATCAACTTTCAAAGCTTTCCTGTAGTAAGCGTTCTGGCTGTGGTGGTGAACCGCTTTTTGGATTTTTTTCGTTTGTATTGTTTTTCAAAGCTTATAAGAACAATATTTAAAAATTGTCACTATTTTTGGGGCTGTGTCCAGATTTTTTGTACCAAGAGGTTGAGAACAAGGCATGTGACATTCTTGCATGTCAAGCCAAGTGGGTGAATTGCCATTTTGTATTGGAAGGGTGCATCCAGCAACTGTTTAGTAGACTACCTTGTGGACTATATCAGAAATACTGACAGTGAAGGCACATTTGTCTTCAAGGAGTGTGTGTGTGTGTGTGTGTGTGTGTGTGTGTGTGTGTGTGTGTGTGTGTGTGTGTGTGTGTGTGTGTGTGTGAGCAAGCAAGCAAGGAGTGTGTGTGTGTGTGTGTGTGTGTGTGTGTGTGTGTGTGTGTGTGTGTGTGTGTGTGTGTGTGTGTGTGTGTGTGTGTGTGTGTGTGTGTGTGTGTGTGTGTGTGTGTGTGTGTGTGTGTGTGTGTGTGAATGCAAGCAAGGGGGAAGTGTGTGTGTGTGTGAATGCAAGCAAGGGGGAAGTGTGTGTGTGTGTGTGTGTGTGAATGCAAGCAAGGGGGA
>NC_056740.1:359656424-359663924 GCF_019279795.1 Protopterus annectens
GTGTGTGTGTGTGTGTGTGTGTGTGTGTGTGTGTGTGTGTGTGTGTGTGAATGCAAGCAAGGGGTGTGTGTGTGTGTGTGTGTGTGTGTGTGCAAGCAAGGGGGAATGTGTGTGTGTGTCTGTGTGTGTGCAAGCAAGGGGAAGTGTGTGTGTGTGTGTGTGTGTAAATGCAAGCAAGGGGAAAGTGTGTGTGTGTGTGCCACTGCAAGCAAGGGAGTGTGTGTGTGTGTGTGTGTGTGTGTGTGTGTGTGTGTGTGTGTGTGTGTGTGTGTGTGTGTGTGTGTGTGAATGCAAGCAAGGGCGAAGTGTGTGTGTGTGTGTGAATGCAAGCAAGGGGGAAGTGTGTGTGTGTGTGAATGCAAGCAAGGGGGAGTGTGTGTGTGTGTGTGAATGCAAGCAAGGGGGAGTGTGTGTGTGTGTGTGAATGCAAGCAAGGGGAATTGTGTGTGTGTGTGTCTGTGAATGCAAGCAAGGGGAAGTGTTTGTGTGTGAATGCAAGCAAGAGGGAAGTGTGTGTGTGTGTGTGTGTGTGTGTGTGTGTGTGTGTGTGTGTGAATGCAAGCAAGGGGAAGTGTGTGTGTGTGTGTGTGTGTGTGTGTGTGTGTGTGTGTGTGTGTGTGTGTGTGTGTGTGAATGCAAGCAAGGGGGAAGTGTGTGTGTGAATACAAGCAAGGGGAAGTGTGTGTGTGTGTGTGAATGCAAGCAAGGGGGAAGTGTGTGTGTGTGTGTGAATGCAAGCAAGGGGGGAGTGTGTGTGTGTGTGAATGCAAGCAAGGGGAAGTGTGTGTGTGTGTGTGTGTGTGTGTGTGAATGCAAGCAAGGGGGAAGTGTGTGTGTGTGTGTGTGTGTGTGTGTGTGTGTGTGTGTGTGTGAATGCAAGCAAGGGCAAAGTGTGTGTGTGTGTGTGTGTGTGTGTGTGTGTGTGTGTGTGTGTGAATGCAAGCAAGCTGAGTGTGTGTGTGTGTGTGAATGCAAGCAAGGGGAAAGTGTGTGTGTGTGTGTGTGTGAATGCAAGCAAGGGGCAAGTGTGTGTGTGTGTGTGTGTGTGTGTGTGTGTGTGTGTGTGTGTGTGTGTGTGTGTGAATGCAAGCAAAGGGTGTGTGTGTGTGAATGCAAGCAAAGGGCGAGTGTGTGTGTGTGTGTGTGTGTGTGTGTGTGTGCAGGGGAAGTGCGTGTGTGTGTGTGTGTGTGTGTCTGTGTGTGTGTGTGTGTGTGTGTGTGTGAATGCAAGCAAGGGAGTGTGTGTGTGTGTGTATGCAAGAAAGGTGTGTGTGTGTGTGTGTGTGTGTGCAAGAAGGGAGGAGTGTGTGCGTGTGTATGCAAGCAAGGGAGGTGTGTGTGTGTGTGTGTGTGTGTGTGTGTATGCAAGCAATGGGGGAAAATGTGTGTGTTTGTGTGAATGCAAGTAATGGGGAAGTGTGTGTGTGAATGCAAGTAAGGTGGCACTGTGTGTGTGTGTGTGTGTGTGTGTGTGTGTGTGTGTGTGAATGCATGCTAGGGAGTATGTGTGTGTGTGTGTGAATGCATGCTAGGGAGTGTGTGTGTGTGTGTGTGTGTGTGTGTGTGTGTGTGTGTGTGTGTGTGTGTGAATGCAAGCAAGGGGAAGTGTGTGTGTGAATGCAAGCAAGGGGGAAGTGTGTGTGTGTGAATGCAAGCAAGGGGGAAGTGTGTGTGTGTGTGTGTGTGTGTGTGTGTGTGTGTGTGTGTGTGTGTGTGAATGCAAGCAAGGGGGAAGTGTGTGTGTGTGTGTGTATGCAAGCAAGGGGAAGTGTGTGTGTGTGTGTGTGTGTGTGTGTGTGAATGCAAGCAAGGGGGAAGTGTGTGTGTGAATGCAAGCAAGGGAGAAGTGTGTGTGTGTGTGAATACAAGCAAAGGGGAAGTGTGTGTGTGTGTGTGTGTGTGTGTGTGTGTGTGTGTGTGTGTGTGTGTGTGTGTGAATGCAAGCAAGGGGAAGTGTGTGTGTGTGTGTGTATGCAAGCAAGGGGAAGTGTGTGTGTGTGTGTGTGTGTGTGTGTGTGTGTGTGTGTGTGTGTGTGAATGCAAGCAAGGGCGAAGTGTGTGTGAGTGCATGCAAGCAACGGGTGTGTGTGTGTGTGTATGCAAGCAAGGGGGCAGTGTGTGTGTATGCAAGCAAGGGAGTGAGTGTGTGTGTGAATGCAAGCAAGGTGTGTGTGTGTGTGTGTGTGTGTGTGTGTGTGTGTGCAAGCAAGGGGGAAGTGTGTGTGTGTGTGTGTGTGAATGCAAGCAAGGGGGAAGTGTGTGTGTGTGTGTGTGTGTGTGTGTGTGTGTGTGAATGCAAGCAAGGGGGAAGTGTGTGTGTGTGTGAATGCAAGCAAGGGGGAGTGTGTGTGTGTGTGAATGCAAGCAAGGGGGAAGTGTGTGTGTGTAAATGCAAGCAAGGGAGAAATGTGTGTGTGTGTGTGAATGCAAGCAAGGGGAAGTGTGTGTGTGTGTGTGTGTGTGTGTGTGTGTGTGTGTGTGTGTGTGTGTGAATGCAAGCAAGGGGAAGTGTGTGTGTGTGAATGCAAGCAAGGGGAAAGTGTGTGTGTGTGTGTGTGAATGCAAGCAAGGGGGAAGTGTGTGTGTGAATGCAAGCAAGGGGGAGAGTGTGTGTGTGTGTGTGTGTGTGTGTATGTGAATGCAAGCAAGGGGTGTGTGTGTGTGTGAATGCAAGCAAGGGGTGTGTGTGTGTGTGTGTGTGTGTGAATGCAAGCAAGGGGGAAGTGTGTGTGTGTGTGTGTGAATGCAAGCAAGGGGGAAGTGTGTGTGTGTGTGTGTGTGTGTGTGTGTGTGTGTGTGTGTGTGTGAATGCAAGCAAGGGGAAGTGTGTGTGGTGTGTGAATGCAAGCAAGGGGGAAGTGTGTGAATGCAAGCAAGGGAGAAGTGTGTGTGGTGTGTGAATGCAAACAAGGAGGAAGTGTGTGTGTGTGTGAATGCAAACAAGGAGGAAGTGTGTGTGTGTGTGAATGCAAACAAGGAGGAAGTGTGTGTGTGTGTGTGTGTGTGTGTGTGTGTGTGTGTGTGTGTGCAAGCAAGTGGGAAGTGTGTGTGTGTGTGTGTGTGTGTGTGTGTGTAAATGCAAGCAAGGGCGAAGTGTGTGTGTGTGAATGCAAGCAAGGGGGAAGTGTGTGTGTGTGTGTGTGTGTGTGTGTGTGAATGCAAGCAAGGGGGAAGTGTGTGTGTGTGTGTGAATGCAAGCAAGGGGGAAGTGTGTGTGTGTGTGTGAATGCAAGCAAGGGGGAAGTGTGTGTGTGTGTGTGTGTGTGTGTGTGTGTGTGAATTCAGGCAAGGGGGAAGTGTGTGTGTGAATGCAAGCAAGGGGGGAGAGTGTGTGTGTGTGTGTGTGTGTGTGTGTGTGTGTATGTCAATGCAAGCAAGGGGGAAGTGTGTGTGTGTGTGTGTGTGTGTGTGCAAGCAAGGGGGAGTGTGTGTGTGTGTGTGTGTGTGTGTGAATGCAAGCAGGAGAAGTGTGTGTGTGTGAATGCAAGCAAGGTCTGTGTGTGTGTGTGTGTGTGTGTGTGTGTGTGTGTGTGTGTGTGTGTGTGTGTGTGAATGCAAGCAAGGGGGAAGTGTGTGTGTGTGTGAATGCAAGCAAGGGGGAAGTGTGTGTGCATATGTGTGTGTGTGTGAATGCAAGCAAGGGGAAGTGTATGTGTGTGTGTGTTTGAATGAATGCAAGTAAGGGGTAAGTGTGTGTGTGTGTGAATGCAAGCAAGATGTGTGTGTGTGTGTGTGTGTGTGTGTGAATGCAAGCAAGGGGGAAGTATGTGTTTGTGTGTATGAATGTAAGCAAGGGGGAAGTGTGTGTGTGTGTGTGTGTGTGTGTGTGTGTGTGTGTGTGTGTGTGTGTGTGTGAATGCAAGCAAGGGGGAAGTGTGTGTAAATGCAAGCAAGGGGGAAATGTGTGTGTGTGTGAATGCAAGCAAGGGGGAAGTGTGTGTGTGTGTGTGTGTGTGTGTGTGTGTGTGTGTGTGTGTGTGTGTGTGTGTGAATGGAAGCAAGGGGAAGTGTGTGTGTGTGTGAATGCAAGCAAGGGGAAGTGTGTGTGTGTGTGTGTGTGTGTGTGTGTGTGTGTGTGTGTGTGTGTGTGTGTGTGTGTGTGAATGCAAGCAAGGGGAAGTGTGTGTGTGTGTGTGTGTGTGTGTGTGTGTGAATGCAAGCAAGGGGGAAGTGTGTGTGTGTGTGTGTTTGTGTGTGTGAATGCAAGCAAGGGGGAAGTGTGTGTGTGTGTGTGTGAATGCAAGCAAGGGGAAGTGTGTGTGTGTGTGTGTGTGTGTGTGTGTGTGTGTGTGTGTGTGTGTGTGTGTGTGTGTGTGTGTGTGTGTGTGTAAATGCAAGCAAGGGTGAAGTGTGTGTGTGTGTGTGAATGCAAGCAAGGGTAAAGTGTGTGTGTGTGTGAATGCAAACAAGGAGGAAGTGTGTGTGTGTGTGTGTGTGTGTGTGTGTGTGTGTGTGTGTGTGTGTGTGTGTGTGTGTGTGTGTGTGTGAATGCAAGTAATGGGGAAGTGTGTGTGTGAATGCAAGTAAGGTGGAAGTGTGTGTGTGTGTGTGTGTGTGTGTGTGTGTGTGTGTGTGTGTGTGTGTGTGTGTGTGTGTGTATGCAAGCAAGGGGGAGTGTGTGTGTGTGTGTATGCAAGCAATGGGGGAGTTTGTGTGTGTAGGCAAACAAGGGGAGAGTGTGTGTGTGTGTGTGTGTAGGCAAGCAAGGGAGGAATGTGTGTGTGTGTGTGTGTGTGTGTGTGTGTGTGTGTGTGTGTGAATGCAAGCAAGGGGTGTGTGTGTGTATGTGTGAATGCAAGCAAGGGGTGTGTGTGTGTATGTGTGAATGCAAGCAAGGGGTGTGTGTGTGTGTGAATGCAAGCAAGGGGTGTGTGTGTGTGTGTGTGAATGCAAGCAAGGGGTGTGTGTGTGTGAATGCAAGCAAGGGGTGTGTGTGTGTGTGTGTGTGTGTGTGCAAGCAAGGGGGGTGTGTGTGTGAATGCAAGCAAGGGTGTGTGTGTGTGTGTGTGTGTGTGTGTGAATGCAAGCAAGGGGGAAGTGTGTGTGTGTGAATGCAAGCAAGGGGGAAGTGTGTGTGTGTGTGTGTGTGAATGCAAGCAAGGGGGAAGTGTGTGTGTGTGAATGCAAGCAAGGGGAAGTGTGTGTGTGTGTGTGTGTGTGTGTGTGTGTGTGTGTGTGTGTGTGTGTGTGTGAATGCAAGCAAGGGGAAGTGTGTGTGTGTGTGTGTGTGTGAATGCAAGCAAGGGGTGTGTGTGTGTGTGTGTGTGAATGCAAACAAGGGGGAAGTGTGTGTGTGTGTGAATGCAAGCAAGGGGGAAGTGTGTGTGTGTGTGTGTGAATGCAAGCAAGGGGGAAGTGTGTGTGTGTGTGTGTGTGTGTGTGTGTGTGTGTGTGTGTGTGTGTGTGTGTGTGTGTGTGTGTGTGTGTGTGAATGCAAGCAACGTGGAAGTGTGTGTGTGTGAATGCAAGCAAGGGAGAAATGTGTGTGTGTGTGAATGCAAGCAAGGGGGAAGTGTGTGTGTGTGTGTGTGTGTGTGTGTGTGGATGCAAGCAATGGTGTGTGTGTGTGTGTGTGTGTGTGATTGCAAGCAAGCGGTAAGTGTTTGAATGCAAGCAAGGGGAAAGTGTGTGTGTGCGTGTGTGAATGTGTGTGTGTGTGTGTGTGTGTGTGTGCGTGCGTGCGTGTGTGTGAATTCAGGCAAGGGGGAAGTGTGTGTGTGAATGCAAGCAAGGGGGAAGTGTGTGTGTGTGTGTGTGTGTGTGTGTGTGTATGTCAATGCAAGCAAGGGGGAAGTGTGTGTGTGTGTGTGTGTGTGTGTGAATGCAAGCAAGGGGGAAGTGTGTGTGTGTGTGTGTGTGTGTGAATGCAAGCAAGGGAGAAGTGTGTGTGTGTGAATGCAAGCACGGGGGAAGTGTCTGTGTGTGTGTGTGTGTGTGTGTGTGTGTGTGTGTGTGTGTGAATACAAGCAAGGGGGAAGTGCGTGTGGTGTGTGAATGCAAGCAAGGGGGAAGTGTGTGAATGCAAGCAAGGGAGAAGTGTGTGTGTGTTTGTGAATACAAGCAAAGGGGAAGTGTGTGTGTGTGTGTGTGTGAATGCAAGCAATGGGGAAGTGTGTGTGTGTGTGAATGCAAGCAAGGGGGAAGTGTGTGTGTGTGTGTGTGTGTGTGTGAATGCAAGCAAGGGGAAAGTATGTGTTTGTGTGTATGAATGTAAGCAAGGGGGAAGTGTGTGTGTGTGTGTGAATGCAAGCAAGGGGGAAGTGTGTGTGTGTGTGTGTGTGTGTGTGTGTGTGTGTGAATGCAAGCAAGGGGGAAGTGTGTGTGTGTGTGAATGCAAGCAAAGGAGCACATGTGTGTGTGTGTGTGTGTGTGTGTGTGTGTGAATGGAAGCAAGGGAAGTGTGTGTGGTGTGTGAATGCAAGCAAGGGGGAGTGTGTGTGTGTGTGTGTGTGTGTGTGTGTGTGTGTGTGTGTGTGTGTGTGAATGCAAGCAATGGGAAGTGTGTGTGTGTGTGTGTGTGTGTGTGTGTGTGTGTGTGTGTGTGTGTGTGTGTGTGTGTGTGTGTGTGTGTGTGTGAATGCAAGCAAGGGGAAGTGTGTGTGTGTGTGTGAATGCAAGCAAGGGGAAGTGTGTGTGTGTGTGTGTGTGTGTGTGTGTGTGTGTGTGTGTGTGTGTGTGTGTGTGTGTGTGTGTGTGTGTGTGTGTGTGTGTGAATGCAAGCAAGGGGTGTGTGTGTGTGTGTGAATGCAAGCAAGGGGTGTGTGTGTGTGTGTGAATGCAAGCAAGGGGTGTGTGTGTGTGTGTGTGTGAATGCAAGCAAGGAGTGTGTGTGTGTGTGTGTGAATGCAAGCAAGGTGTGTGTGTGTGTGTGTGTGTGTGTGTGTGTGTGTGTGTGTGTGTGTGAATGCAAGCAAGGGGGAGTGTGTGTGTGTGAATGCAAGCAAGGGGGAGTGTGTGTGTGTGTGTGTGTGTGTGTGTGTGTGTGTGTGTGTGTGTGTGTGTGTGTGTGTGAATGGAAGCAAGGGAGCAGTGTGTGTGTTTGTGAATGCAAGCAAGGGAGCAGTGTGTGTGTGTACAAGCAAGGGGAGTGTGTGTGCGTGTGTGTGAATGCAAGCAAGGGGTGTGTGTGTGTGTGTGTGTGTGTGTGTGTGTGTGTGTGTGTGTGTGTGTGAATGCAAGCAAGGGGAAGTGTGTGTGTGTGTGTGTGAATGCAAGCAAGGGGTGTGTGTGTGTGAATGCAAGCAAGGGGTGTGTGTGTGTGTGCAAGCAAGGGGTGTGTGTGTGAATGCAAGCAAGGGGTGTGTGTGTGAATGCAAGCAAGGGGTGTGTGTGTGTGTGTGTGTGTGTGTGCAAGCAAGGGGAAGTGTGTGTGTGTGAATGCAAGCAAGGGGAAGTGTGTGTGTGTGTGTGTGTGTGTGTGTGTGTGTGTGTGTGTGTGTGTGTGTGTGTGTGTGTGTGTGTGTGTGTGTGTGTGAATGCAAGTTAGGGAGTGTGTGTGTG